>NC_133473.1:21817800-21886911 GCF_025370935.1 Choristoneura fumiferana
TTCTACCATCGGGTTAAAGGAACCGTCACATGTTTTGGAACTTAATACCGAGGGATTAATAAGGGTAATGGCTTTGGTTCTGTATAATAAATTGTACATTAAATATTTTTTGAGAAAATAAATAAAAAACTAAAGTATGGTTCGAATAGTGTATCCAGCCCATTGTATTTTATTATGCTTATGCCACCAGTTATAGTTTGATGTATGCATGCTGAGTAAAAGTCACAACTTTATCTAAAAAATCTGCACTTACGGTACCCTAAATGTGAATTATTTTAACAGAAAATAAAATGTCACTCGGTAATAGGGACTTCTTTAAGAACCTATTACCGACCCAAAGACAATTGAATGGGTCGGTAATAGATTCCCAAACATTCTATTACCGAGGGTTATGCGAGCATACCATCGTTAATGGCTTAATTTGGAGTATTGTAAAATCTTAATTCCGACCTATAAAAACTATAGGACAGAGTTTTGTGTTTGAATTACAAATCAAATATACTTATTACATCCTTGGCATATAACCAAAATTACATAACTGGTAAGTAAATATAAAATTTCATCGCAATATTTAAACAACTTGGCAAAATAACGGTTTCTATAGAAACTACAAATTCAGTATTGAAGTTTTTGCTAAAAATTAAGAGTTTGTTAATACTTTTCATACCACGGAAATAGTTTTTTAAAAGCGTGAATAGATCAAGATTGAAATAACTGCAACAAATTATATATAAACGATAATTTATACCAAAAATAAAGCTTGAAGAACCAAAACTACCACTTTAACTATTACCGTGATGTACCACGGTATTACAATCAACAGTTAAAAATGGCGCCTATCGCCGCTGTTATTTTATTTTCCATTTTAATCGTATTTCCTGGCCAAAAAATGTACAAAAAGTATTCAGAACTCGTACAAAAAACTATAAAAAAGCCATTAAAAACCATAACATTAGTTCAATTGCCATAACTATTTTGTAAAACACTAAATAAGATTCGAGTCTGCTTGTATGTGGTGTCACGCGTTAGTATGGCAAATCCTCCTCCCGTCGGTGCCATTTCGAAAAATCACGAATTGCGAGATGTTTATTCATTCACATACACTAGCGCTTATAGATCCGTGAGTCGACTAAATAAGCTTTTATCTTGTAAAAATATATTTTTTAAGAAATCTATCGTTTGATTATAAAATGCGTATTTTAAATTGCCGCGGTGATGACCGTCGATTTCGATACCCCCGGTAATAGGCGCCTTTACCTTACTTAGTTCTTTTGGGTTAGCGATAAGCGAAATCTTTGTAAATGAAGTCACAGGAAATATCTTGAATAATTTAGGTCACAAATTCCCTTTAAATTTAATAACCAGCTAATAACTTCCTTTTATAGCCAACAATTTGAAAATCTAACTCCCAATCACAATAGGGCTGTCACCAATTATCGACTGTGCCATAAAGGCTAATGGAAATTTAAATGGCTGCTTCCGCACGCGTGTCACACAATGGGCAGCGGTGAGAGCCCTAATTGTAGACTTTTAGTTTTTTACGGGGCACTCGAATTCGCCATTGTCGGGAGCCAATGGTGTGGACACTGGCTCCTTCCGTTTCTATAGCAGTGGGTGGAAAATTGGCGCGAACTGCATAAGTGAATTTAAGCTTGTTGAATGTTGTTTTGGATGTCATACGTAGATTACATTATGTTTTTGAGTACGTTTTAACCGATTATACAAAGAATGAGGTTTTCACTTCGTTATTTTTTCATGTTCCCTGGTCACTCAAAGACTGCTGGACCATAGTGAAAGAAAGAAAGAAAGAAAGGTTTATTTTGGCTCCATAATTACCACCTAAAACTAAGACTAAAACTAGCACTAAAACTATGTTACTGAGTGACACGGCAGTATACCAAAAAGGGTCTCCACTCAGCATGTGTTGCCGCACATTATGTGCAGTAACGCTGGTTTTCTGAGGAGTCCAATAGTGTCCCACTGTGGGTACTGGGTAGTGCTACACTGTGGGATAGCGCTCTCTCTCTTTCTCTCTCTCTAATATAGAAAAAAAAATATTTTGTTTCAAAATAAGTATTTACCAGAATATTCTCATCTTGGTGAAATCAAATAAAATTCTGAAATGTTATAATTCAATAAGCTTTTTGCATTTTGTAGAAGTGCATACCAAAATCTTTCAGTAAGTTTTTTGTATTCATTTCTAGTAATTCAAACAACAATGCAATCATTAAATCATAGAGTAATTAAATTATTAAATAATCTTTATTTGTCATTAAATTAAACACAACTTTTTTTAATAAATAATTGGTAGTTCAATTCTGGTGGTTTTGTTTTGACAAGTTTTAGGGTACGAGAATATGACGAGGCTAGGGTTTTTTTACGCACCCTTGCTCGGGCCAAAGTTAATCAAAAAAATATGGCTATAGAAACTGTAATCAAAATCAATCTATTTCTTTTGTCCCTTGATTGACAGATTCGTTAAAACTAATACGGGATTATCCGAGTATCGGTAATAGAATCTTTAGTCCAGGGGAAGCATGTTCCTGTGCGATAATTATCGAAAAGATTAGATATATGGAAGGGAATAAAACTAAAGGGAAACGGAATAGGATATCTGTCATCAATGCCATAAATGAAAATATGGTATATCTTGCGTTTACTTAGATGGTTGAAATGTGAATTCGAAATTTAAAACTATATTCAAATGCAGGTGTAGTGCAGACGAAAAGAGTATTTTTTTCATTAAAAAGTTCGCATAACTACATTGTCTATCAACTGGCCAGCAATAAAGTTATAAAGCACGCCTGCTCGCGAAAAGGAAACAAAAGAATAACGCGTATCCTGTCATTATGATAACCCTAGTCTGTGTTGCGAGTTAAAAAATGAGTTATTCTCATTGATTTACACTCTAAAGATACAGTCTCCAGCAAGCTGTTTTGACGACGATGATTTATTTTTTGGGAAATCCCGGAGAATTCTAATAAAGTTCCTGAATTTCAAGAGCCACTGGAACTAAATGTACGAACGAGCGACGCCACTGGTAAATGCTAGTTCAACATAAGCCAGCTTCGAATCAAACCCGGTTAAGCCTTAACCGAATTAGAGCGCCAACACTACGCCAATATGTCTGCCCTTTGCGGCCGACGCTCCTGAAATCATACGCTATGTTTACGTTGCAATCCTGACTCGCGACTTTAATTGCAGACTTATATAAACAAGACGTTCTAAATTTAAAATAAAATCCCAACTTTTTTAAAGACTGTACTTTTTCAACTGTTCTTGCAATGTCATCTACATAAACGTAGCAAGTTTCAACAGCTATTAACAGTTGCCTATTATGTACCTATTGTCAGACTCATATAAGTACAAGCCGTTACCCGTGACTCCGTTCGCGTAGAATTCGTTTATTTCTATCCCGCGGGAACTATGTAATTTTACGGGATTAAAACTATCCTATGTCCTTTTCACTATGACTTAAACTGTTTGTATAGGTACCAAATTTCATCTTAATCGGTTCAGTGGTTTAGATGTGATGAAGTACCAAACAAACAAACAGATTCACATTTATAATATTCGTAGGATCAAATTTTCAGCTTAAAACTAATCAAAAAATGGTTTGCAAATTTAGATTTCAAACTTACAATCAATCAAACAAATATACGAACGTTGCAAGTTAAATGAAAGCTTGTTATCCAGATTGCGTAAAGGATGAAATTTTACTTTATGGTTTGTTTTCAAGGGATAAGTACTGAAGCTACGAAATTTTCACGGGACAAAGATCACTGGAAATGACGCTTAGCTGGTGTTCTCTATAGTAAACTTCTTTATTTGTTTTGTTCGAATAGACGGAGACGGCATCACATTTAAACGTCAGTTAACACTAATCAATGGATGGTGAAACAGCCCCTTAGTCTAATTAAATATACGAAACATTAGCTCTTGCGTATATACTACTGCATATTTATTAGTCGTAGACAGGTGGTTGGGTTCGTTTCACTAAACACACCTACCGGACTTGAAAGCACGTTCCTCTGCTTGAGAGACCATAGCTCAAATCTAAAAACTAGGCTATGGCTGGGTAGGGTAATCATCATCAGCCTACAGCAGTCCACTGGCCACTGGCCTATCCTCTTCCATGGCAAGCCACAACACTGTCTTCAGCCCCTCGCATCCATCCGCCGCAGGCGAACCTGGGCGTCCACCGGTCCTCAGGACGCCCTACAAAAGGTACGTTTTCCCGTCCGTGCTCTCCATTTGAAGACTCGTCTGCTCCACCGTTCATCAGTCCTACAGATGTGGCCAGCCCAACGCCACTTCAGCGAACTAATTCTTTCAGCAACATCGGTGACTTTCGTTCTTTGTCGGATAATGTGATTTCGGATTTTATCCTTCAAAGAAACTCCTAGCATTGCTCTCTCCATAGGTCGCTGAGCGACCTTGAATTTGTAAGACTTTGCTTGGCTGGCTAATATCAATCTGAAATTAAAAAATCTGTCGTAGGTGCACGGACGCCGTAAGGTCACGAATTTCATTAGCAGTATGAAAGGGCGTCCCGCGGGAGTCGGTCCCTCCTTTTGTGAGCCGCGCACCGTTGCCCAGTGTACAGTGACCCTTAGGTAAAGCCCAGGTCCACTGAACTAAAAAAAATATAAGAAATCCCAGACGATCATATTTTTAAATAATTTATCGGATCAGGCGTTACTTTGCGGAGGTCCTTAATGACCTAAAAATTATTATTTTGCTCACCCGCGGTCTTTCGATAGCTACGTCTGTACAACAAAATAAGTGCCATGCAGCTCCTCCGCCTTCACGCTGTAAGAATACACACATATCGAAAATACAAACAAATACAAACAAACTGAGACATGGATGCACAGAAAAACCAGAAAAAGAAACCAGCACTGGGAATCGAACCCCGGGTCCTCTGCAATCCGTGCTGCGTGCTATAACTCCTACACCACTGCTGGACAGGAATCTAACACGATTTTTTCCTGTGCATACATATCCTCAGGTTGCTTACTTCTACTATGCTACTTAAGCAGCAGCACTTATAGCACGCAGCACGGATTGCTAAGGACCTGGGTTCGATTCCCAGTGCTGGTCTCTTTTTCTGGTTTTTCTGTGCATCCATGTCTCAGTTTGTATTTTCGATATGGTTTCACGGGATACCCGTAAAAGTAACAAATTTGGAGTTGAAATAAAAAATACAAAAAGTCTTCAAAAAACCAATCATAATACACACATATCTCATACCCATTACCCAACCATCACCACCACCAAACTCGTTTTGATCAGAGCAACACAACCATTCACCATACGAGTACACCATATGTTACTCAAAAGTACCACTAATAGTGACCACTAATAGTAAGTAAGTAGTGGTATCGTAAGGTCTTGTGTGGGCAAATTTTTTTTATTTTATTTTATTCGGAAAACCAATATTTTAAATTAACTATTACACCAAAAATACACGACTCATAACTCAAAAAAAATACGCTCCTCTGGCTTCACCCTGAAAGGTGTGAAATATGAATAAATTGTAGTTTTTCTGGAGTAGGATATGTAAGAACTAGACCATTGATTGCCAGCAGTTCTGGGGTCAATCACCAAAGCACAATAAAAATTGGCCGATCGCATAATCTCGGGCCCATTCTCATAACGAGGCTCCGTCTTAGCTGGGCGCGGTAATCAACCCCCGCCATTGTCAACGATCGAAAGGGTTTATCAATTCGTAAATAAATTGACCCCGGTTTTTTCGACCCTCGCCCGTGTTGGTCCGTTTGCCCTTTTCATTGCGCCGGCACAATAAATAGGATTTAGGCTGATTTTACAAATACAGTGTCCTTGAAGTATTCATGGGTCGTTTGGAAAGCGCTTTAAAATGTTGTTTTCAGTTCTCATGCTCGTAAACTTCGTAATTATGCGGAAACATAAAAGTTTATATATTTTTTAATAATTCGTAATTTATATTAATGAACCAACAAATTCCACTATTGCTGTTTAATTTCCTTGCAATGGAAGTAAAGAGAAGAGTGTAAAATTCGAGCTTAAACCCATTTTCCCCTCGACATTTCTCTCCACCCTCGCCGTGCCAGCTCGGTTGGCTAAATAAACGTCTCGGTTAATAATGTAATTTTTTGAGCAAGTGGGTCTCCTGATGGTAAGAGACCACCGCCCATAAACATCTGTAATACCAGGGGTATTGCAGATGCGTTGCCAACCTAGAGGCCTAAGATGGGATACTCTTACTCTGCACGCCGAAACTCAACAGTGCAAGCACTGCTGCTTCACGGCAGGATTAGCGAGCATGATGGTGGTAGCAATCCGGGCGGACCTTGCACAAGTTTAGTATTGTAACTAAGGGACCCCATACATCCCTGTATTTTTATTATTATTATTTTTTGTATTATTTTCTTTAATTGTATAATATAGTTTTCAAGTATTTTATATGTAATTTTGCGGCGCATTCTTCTTGGCAATGATGGTCTTTCCGAAAGCGCTGGTAGTTTAAAAAATGACGTGTAAAAGTGCCCATTGCGACCTATTTACAGAATAAATCATTTGAATTTGAAATTGAATTTTGAATTTGAATTTTGAATTTGAATTATGAATTATGAATTATGAATTATGAATTATGAATTATGAATTATGAATTATGAATTATGAATTATGAATTATGAATTATGAATTATGAATTATGAATTATGAATTATGAATTATGAATTATGAATTATGAATTATGAATTTTGAATTATGAATTTTGAATTATGAATTATGAATTATGAATTATGAATTATGAATTATGAATTATGAATTATGAATTATGAATTATGAATTATGAATTATGAATTATGAATTATGAATTATGAATTATGAATTATGAATTATGAATTATGAATTATGAATTATGAATTTGAATTTTGAATTTGAATTTTGAATTTTGAACTGAATTTGAATTTTGAATTTTGAATTTTGAATTTTGAATTTTGAATTTTGAATTTTGAATTTGAATTTTGAATTTGAATTTGAATTTGAATTTGAATTTGAATTTGAATTTGAATTTGAATTTGAATTTGAATTTGAATTTGAATTTGAATTTGAATTTGAATTTGAATTTGAATTTGAATTTTTAATTTGAATTTTGATTTTTTTTAATTTGAATTCAAGGTCCTACCATCGTAAGCGATTTTATTATAACACTAGCTTTTTTCCGCGACTCGGACTACGAAGAATCCGTTTATTTCATTTCATTTATTGTACAACAAAAACAGTAATTTACATTCATATGAGTTTAGGTCTATTAAAGGTACAACTGGGTCATGGAAAAGGTCAACATTCTGTCCCCTAAACTAGGTAAAAACCTGTATCTTAGGGGCTAGAGCATTTCTCCGACTTCTAACAGACAAATAAAGACACTAATATACACCAGCACATGCATACCAATAATTAAAATAATAATAATAATAATTGAGAAATAAAGAGCTCAAGATACATTATCACTATAAGAGATATGTAACAGATTTTCTGTGTCACCATAGTGCAAGCTCTGCAACCATCCCCGAACCTTAACCCTGATTTCATTTCGTTTATCGCTATACTGCGGGAACTAACGTATTTTCTAAAACTAGTCTGAATTTAATCATTTCAAATTCAAATTCATAATAATATAATTAATAACAAATAAAATACTTAAAAACTATATTATACAATTAAAGAAAAAAAATACAAAAAAAAAAATAATAATAAAAATACAGGGATGTATGGGGTCCCTTAGTTACAATACTAAACACTAACTATATCTAAACTATATCTACGTTCAGTGGAAGTGTAGAATGCTTCCACCGTCATAAATTTTATAATAAAATATAAAATAAAATATTTTCGCATCCAAAATACTCCAAAATCAGCTTACGCCGTGTACGCGTGTAATAGAAGCGCGAGCGCAAGCCGCTGCCCAATCAGGGGCCGCCGACACGTGTCGCCTTGCACCCCTTTTGCACGCATTCCGCTGATTCTGTGGCACGTGCGGTTGGAGCGCGACGGTCGGAACGCGGCTGTTGGAACGCGGCGGTTTATTTAATGTATAAAAACGTAAAAGACTTTAATACTTGAATGAGAGTGGTAAGCGTTTATATAGAGTACGGTAACCGCTTTCTTTCAAGTGGAACGTGCCGAGTTTTCCACTAAAAAGTTATAGAAAAAACCTTCGATCAACAATACAATGGAATCAATGGAATGGTTGTGGAATCGGTTGCCGATCACCGTCCGTCAATCTTCCTCCGTATACTCGTTCAGGGAGACATTAAAGAAGATGTGGCTCACACTATAGTTCCTTGGTTATTAAGTAAGTAATTATCCTTTATACTTTTGTTATTTATGTATTGTATGTAAATGTGTGTATTTATGTGTTTTATTTTATATTTAGCTATAGATATATTAATGTTTTATATATGTGTTATATATTTATTGTATATAGTTAGGTATTTGAGGTTTACATATGCATTTATATTTATTCAAATGTTTTGCTCTATTTGTTGATCCTTGTTTTTTGATTGCTCCTCTACCACTCAAAGGTTGACTGGCAGAGATCCCTGCAGGGATAAGTCCGCCTTTGTACTTAACACTTTACTTTTATTCATGTAACCTTTTTTTTTCCTTTTTGTACAATAGAGAGTATAAACAAACAAACAAACAATGATCGAAGGAAAAACTTACAACGTAAAAAATAAGCAGGCTTTTATTTGTGCATTAAGAGAAGTTAACTATTATAAATGTGAAAGTCTATTTGTTTGTTTGTTACATCCTCATCACGTCTAAACCGCTGAACCGATGTAGATAAAATTTAGTTTAAATAGTTTGAGTCCCGGAGAAGGACATACGACAGTTTTATCCCGGAAAATTGCATAGATAGCGATAAACGAATTCTACACAGACCGAGTCGCGGGCAGCAGGCTAATTCTTACTATTTCCAGCGTTCCAACCGCCCGTTTGCCTGCTACCAGCTTAAAACCCGTGGGAGGCGCGACACATTGCATGTGACGGATTAACATTATCATTTGACACTGCATTTATTTAACTAGAGCCTGGTTTGTCACAGATGCGGCTGACAAAAATAACAATGGCGGATTGTGTACGGATTTACCGATTCGGTACGCGTACTGTCAAAGTGACGTCAACGAAGTCATAGAAGCCCAGTGGTTTGGCCTGTGGCCTCTGAAGCAGAGGATCGTAAGCTTGAGTCTGGGTGCGCACCTCTATTTTCAGAATTTATGAGTAATTAGTACATTGTGTTTTAAGGGCGGTAAATAAGGAATTACGAACGAGAGTCTATTAGAAGCCCGAAGTTGAAGGGCTTTAATGAGTCGAAGTTCCTAATTCTAGTACCGCACGTGCGACATACAATGTATATCATCACATTTGCGAGTAAAATTTTATATTTGTAAAAGAAAAAATATAATTCTTCCAAATGTTGCCTATACCGCCGGCTGCACTCTTAGCATGCGCCTGACGTGCGTGTGCATATGGTCCTTCTGCTGCGCAGCAGTATAAGTACGGGCAATGACTCATTTACCGACCTTGGGCTTCATGACAAGAAAATTAGAACGCGCAATGACTCATTTACCGACCTTGGGTTTCATGACAAGCACATTAAGGTCGAGGGTTTTTTTGGGGGGTTGCAACCAAGTTAGCCTGCATGTTACGATACTGTTTACGATCAAATGTGATCAAAATTATTATATTTTAAATTAATAGAATTTCGATAAAAGAACACATCGTTAGGAAACCTACATTTACGTGTAAATAATTTAATAGTGTGAGTGAATTAACATGGTAGCTACGATCCTAGCCTTTTCATTCTGAGAGGAAGCCTGCGTCCAGAAGTGAAGCTCTGACCAAATAAAGTGTATACATAATTCTAGCCGTAAAAATATGCAAGATGAAGTGGCAATGGGCGGGCCACATCGCTCGAAGAACAGATAACCGTTGGCGGAGAAAAGTCCTCGAGTGGCGACCACGAACCGGAAGACGAAGCGTTGGCAGGCCTCCCACCAGGTGGACTGACGACATCTTGAGAATTGCGGGATAGCGGTGGATGCATGTGGCGAGTTGTCGTTCATTGTAGCGTTTTAAGGGGGAGGCCTTTGTTCACCAGTGGTCTTCTGGCTGATCAGATGATGATAATCCTGCGAACAACACATTGGGGACCAAAAAAACTACGCCTCCTACACGTGTAACAAAGGCTCTTTATAACCCCCGACACAAAAAGAGGGGTGTTATAAGTTTGACCGCTATGTGTGTCTGTATGTCTGTGTCTGTGTGTGTATCTGTCTGTCATTTTGTGGCACTGTAGCTCCTAAACGGGTGGACCGATTTGAAAGCAGTTTTTTTTTAATTGAAAGCAGGTTTTCTAGCGATGGTTCTTTTTTATCAAAATCGGTTCAGCCGTTTTTGAGATATTGAACTTTGAAGTGTCAAAGTCGGGAGTGTTCCAACTTTTTGTCGGTTAGCGCTCAAAAAATTTTCGTCCTTCAGAAGAAATGTATCAGAATACTCACAAATATTGATCAAATGGAGTCATGCAGGCCTCACTTCATCAAACATAAAATTCTCACCTTCACATCTATGTACATCCTAGAATCCTGCAAGTTTGTTAGAAAGCATATAGATTTGTACACAATAAAAACTGACCATAAAAGAAATAACCGCAATAGAAATATAATCAAACTGCCATTTTCCAAATTAAAAATAGTAAAATCAAACCCTCACTACATGACTATAAAAATTTACAATCATTTACCGAATTCATTAAAAGACATTGATAGTGCTGTAGCGTTTAATAACCAATTTAAAAAAAATCCTAATCAATAAATGCTTCTATAGCCTGGATGAGTTCTTCGACGACAAAATCGAGTAAGTTGTTTTGCCGAGGACTGGTGGGTGGTTCTTAGAGTTCATATGTGGCTAAAACTAAAAATGTGTCTCATGTGAGTGTGTAATTATACCTATATGTTTATCTTTTTTTCTTTTCCATGCATGTTAAATACATTCCAATTATAATAGGCACCCTCCGATTACTTGTATTGCCGTGCCCTATCAGGGCGTCACATGTATACCTAGTTTGTAATTTTCCATCCTAATGCCTGTAATGTGACATGCAATAAACAATTTTGAATTTTGAATTTTGAGGTTATTCATAATTATGTTTTACTGGCTTTGCACCCAAAATGACATTTGAGATTCTATCCGACGAATGATTCACACTTAGCCAATTTTTTATCATCAATAAGATAATCGTTGCCGAGAAGAAAAGTGCACAAATTTCGCATCTGGCTATCTACAGGTTGATCCAAAAGACAGCCCCGGGTTCCCACATGGTTTAAAATTCAGATGGGATTTACTACGAACGCGTACGATATTAATTATTCATCGGATAGAACGAATAAACCAATTTCACGCTTCTTTGCGCTCGTATGATAGCCCCGGCTTATACAGGCTGATTTGCAACCTTTCAATTTCGCTTATGTGATTGGTATTTTATAAAGGGCCATTACGTGATTGCTGAGTTAGAATGCTGCGTCGGCTGTATTGCGATTGCGGTTTGGAGCTCTCGTCGGAAAGAGTTGGGAATTTGTTGCGGTATGTGTCTGTCTATGGCGTTTTAGGGCCTAAACGCAAGCTTCAACCCATTTGGTCTGTTTTTGGTATGGCCAATTTTTTTATATTAGCTATTGGGTCTTTAGGCAAATAAATTCAAATAAATATCAGTTAAGCGTTTCATTGAAAAGTTCACCATGCTCAAATAAAAAGGCTTTTATTTTTGTTTATTTTAATTACCTTGCACTGTTTTATTTGTTAGTAATGTTTCTTGACTTCAAATCTTACTAGTTGAATTTCACACACTTTCATTGATGATCATCATGTCAGCCGAAAGACGTCCACTGCTGGACATAGGCCTCCTCCAAGGCTCTCCACTCAGACCGTTCTTGTGCTTTCCGCATCCACCGCGATCCCGCAATCTTAACAAAGTCGTCGCTCCATCTTGTTGGAGGCCTACCGACATCTCGTCTCCCGGTCCGCGGACGCCATTCGAGAACCTTCTGACCCCATCGTGCCCCGCCCACTGCCACTTTAGTTTTGCAATTCTTCGGGCTATTGATGATACCACAAGCAAAAAATGCGCCGTTGTAACCGAGTCATAAGTCCATTCGAGCTGCAAGTAAGGGTTGATACTTAAGTCGACGGCTAAAATGGGCTTTATAAACAAATAATACACTATCATTTTCATTTCCTAACTTTCATATTTTATGCATTACTATTTCTATATTTGCTTATTAGAATTGCTTAGTTTATTATTAAAAATACCAATTTCAATGTTTTTTTTATAAGAAATTACTTTTTTCAGTTTAGCATGACCAATTACAATGGGGTACATACGAAATTTATATAATAATACTTAATTACTACTGCAACAATGTTACATAGTAATGTACTCTATTTTTGTCCCGAATATTAATTTACTGAGTCAGGCGTTACTTAACGTTATTGTTTTAGTTCAAAATAAATAAATATATTTTTTTATTCCAAAGTAAACACCCTGTGAGCTAAACTGCGCCCGCGATCAAATTAGTCGCGTCAGCGCGCGCGACAACTAATTACCCGCCGTTACAACGGTCAGCAGAACGACTCAATCAGCCCATTAAAATGGCGGGTAATGAGGCCCGCTGATGGTCAGAAGAACTTTAAATTTTAAATAAATGCCTGATAGTATTCAGGCGTTTAAAAAAAAGTAAACAATTTAATTATTAACAATGACTGTGAAGTAATTATGTGCATGAATAAAAGTTTTTTTTTAATTTGATCAAAAAGTTAACTATCACGTTAACTATGACGACCGGATGGCCAAGTGGTTAGAGAACTTGACCACGAAGCTTGAGGTCCCGGGTTCGATGAATTTGCAGGTGGTAGGACCTTGTGCAAAGTCCGCCCGGATTGCTACCACCATCTTGCTCGCTAACCCTGCCGTGAAGCAGCAGTGCTGGCACTGTTGTGTTTCGGCGTGGAGAGTAAGACAGCCGGTGAAATTACTGGTACTTGAGGTATCTCATCTTAGGCCTCTAGGTTGTCAACGCATCTGTAATACCCGTGGTGCTGCAGATGTTTAAGGGCGGTGGTGATCTCTTACCATCAGGAGACCCACTTGCTCGTTTGCCATCCAGTCGCATAAAAATAAAGAATAATACGAATGTTTGTTCTCGGGTCTTGGATCTTTAATATGTATTTAAGTATGTATTTATCTATAAAAGTATGTTTATCCGTTGCCTAGTATCCATAGTACAAGCTTTGCTTAGTTAGGGACTAGGTGTCAAGTGTCCCATAATATTTATTTATTTATTATTTATTATCAGGTATTTCATATAAATTAACTGAGCCTCCAGCCGAAGTTAACGGATATCAAAAAACACAGTGTATAGCTGTAGTTAGATGATGATGATGTCAAAGTCCTTTGCGACATGGCGATAAAATAAATGCCCCTATATTCAAAACGTTCCTCCGTTGCATCGGAAGTCTTATTTACATTTTGTCAATACGAACCGGTAAATATTCGCCATAAATCATGTTGTAGATCGCGCGATCGAGCAGTTGCTGCCAATTTCACGGTTATGCGCGCGCGTCGATCCGCCCGTTTGATCTGCGTTTAGATGCATCTAACTCTGGCTGGGAAGGGTGACATGTGCGAATATTTTATATTCGCAATTATTGTTCTAGTTTTGATAAGTTTTGTTGAAGTTAATAACAATTCCTACTTCATATTATAAATGCGAAAGTTTGTGTGTGTATGTTTGTTCTCCTTCAACGGCACCTCTTCTTCTACTATTTTTTTACCCAGAAATCTAACTAATCACGTAATCTATGCTGTACGAGCACTCCACCACTAAACGCAGTAAACGTTCAGCGTCAAAGGCTTACCAACAAATTCCCTAGGAACTAAAACGTAGCAGACAAAATGTCATTAATTAATGTTCGCGGAAGCCATCGACTGCTCTTTTACTTACCACCAAAGTTGGCCGTCGGGGGATTTCAACTCGGCGCTGCTACGGCTGCGCAGTGCCCGGAATTTGTACCAAATTATTCGCTCATTTGGATGGATTTTGCGATTTAATTTACTGCGGAGTTAGATTAGTTGGGCGTTAGAAGGCTTCGGGAAACGGTCGAGTGCTGTCCAGCCACGGAGTAGTTGATTTTACGGAATGAATGGGTTATGGGCTTATGGTACACAACTTGTATGATTTTCCGTTGTGACGCGAAAATTACTCGTAGGTTAGTTACTTATTATCATACTAGTTGTTGCCCGCGACTCCGTCTGGGTACAATTTGCTTGTCGCTATCTCGCTGGTAAAATATTTTCCGGGATAATAACCTATGTTCTACATCGAGATTCTAACTATCTCTATACCGAGTTTCGTCTAAATCGGTTCAGCAAGTGAAGCATGAAAAGGTAACAGACAGACAGAGTTACTTTCGCATTTAAAATATTAGTAGGGATTACATAGTTATTATAAATGTCTATTTATTAAGGACCACCCAAAATACTTTAAAACACGTGGCAGATGGTTCGGAGGAGAGCTTCGCGCGCAATACAAAAATCTGTTGTACAGTCAAGGGCAAAGATATCGACACGGCCAAAGTTGCAAAAATATATATACACGACTTTATGCATTTAACATTAAGGCCGTGTATACATATTTTTGCAACTTAGGCCGTGTCTTATCTTTGCCCTTGACTGTATCAACCCTCTTGCCACTCTGACATCTGTAAGAGGAATGCCTGTAACATGTGTATCGTGCTGTATAATAACCTTCCTGACGAGTTTAAGGTGTTGCATGATAGATTATTTAAAGGAAGGCTGACTGAATGGCTACATGATCACTGCTTCTATAATGTTAAGGACTTTTCGAATTTTAAATCATAATCATTGTAATTTTAAATTTGCATGTTGATTTTGTATATCGACTGAATACTGTTCCTGATCTACTTGTAAGACCTTATGCAAACGTATTCCAGCAAATACATATTTCATTTCATTTCAGAATGCATTAGAGTACTCGTAGTAATTTTTGATGTGCCTGTGAAAATGATAGCTTGAAAGTGGACCTACTAATATATTTACCTGGAATGAGCTATTTTATCTTTCATTTGATACCCATATTGACAATTAAGTAAAATTTAATCCTTCGGCATTTTTTTCGTGGACGCCATTTTGAAATATTAAAATTGTACCCTTTGTCACTCCGACGTTTTGACGCATCTAATGATAACTACACCGTCCAGTCATTGGGGGTACAGAGAGGGATCAATAAACAGACATAGATACGCACATACATACGCTAGAAAAACACAACCCACCTTCGGGCAGTCGGCAAATAACAAAGGCGAGTTTGACTGCTATTTTTTTAATGTGTGAATGAAACGAAATATTGCAACTCTAAAGCATGCAGGGAGTCTCTGACTACTTACGGGGCTTTAAATCCAGGGTTCTGCGCTACTTTTTGTTCTGCTACTTTTTAAAAATATGACCACTGTTGATTTCATTTTTTTCATACAGATTAAATGTAATTTAATTGTAAATGACGGCATATTGATAAATGTTTATTTTAGAAATGTCAAATATAATATATAATATTATAATAATCAAAAATATTTCAAGCCCCCGTACCAAGAGATAGCGATAACACCGCCATGTTTCAACAATTAAACTTTGAGGATCAATAAATGATCTTAATTTAAGTTTTTTTAAATATGTTACAAAACAAAAGTAGCTTAGTTTCGTTAGTAGAATCGAACCTTGAATTTAAAGATGGTCAGAGACAACCTGTAGATCCCTAGGAACACAATTCAACTCATCTTAAGCCACCGGCAAAAATCCACTATAATATCACCGCTAGAGATTGATAGTACAATATCGCACACGACACCTTGCATTATGGTTTAATCTGCCGTATATTAGTCTCGACACGTAATGAATCACTTGTAGGGTGCAATTCTCGGTATCGCACGGCATAAAAGGAGTTTCGTTAATCATACTAATATTGTCGCAAGAAGACTGGCTAGTCAAGCGGTTAGAGAACCCGACTATGATGAAGCTTGAGGTCCAGATATTTGTGTGAATAACATGAATGTTTGGTCTCGTGTCTTGGACGTTTAATATGTATTTAAGTACCTATCTATGTATTTATCGGTTATATACCGGGTGTAGCCTGTAATAACTAGGAGCAAATAATGAAGACATAGATCGTACAATATTAGTTCAGCGACTTTTTAAAATAATAGAATCTTTAGATTTTCCTTTTTTCATACAAATTAAATAGTGTTATTAACGCTGATGGACGCCATTCTAGACCAGGGTCCTATTGACATCGCTTGTAACCCTACAAACATCAAACATTTTGCTTAACATACGAATAGCTACTAATAAATTAAAAGAGAAATAGAAATTTAAAAAAAAACCTATTTATTTTTAAAAGTCGCTGAACTAATGTCGTTCATTTTGACCAGTACGATCTATGTTTTAATTATTTGCTCCTGTTACAGGCCACACCCAGTATAAGTATGTTTAGTACAAGCTTTGCTTGTCTAGTCTGGGACTAGGTCAATTGGTGTCGAGTTACATGATATTTATTATTATTCATTTATTATTGCTATGCGAATTTTTAACACTAAGGTCTTGAGATGTTCTGATTAGTTTAGTTCTGATTCCCACGGGAATCGGGATGCAAAAATCGGTTCAGCCGTATAGACACTTTGGAATGACAATGGTAGGGGTTTTACAACTTCAAACTCACAACATTTATTGACATAAAAAACACACTAAATCACAACAAATACACAGTAAAAATATTAATAGAAGAAGAGAGAAAAATCAGAGACGTTGCGCTGTAGTGTGGTGCCAAAAGGACTCTCGGCTCAGCATGTACCGTAGCCCTGTAACCAGAGCTGCAGCGCTGGTTTTCAGCTGAACCCCGGCGAGTGTGCACCCATGCCACTGAACGCGTAATTATTATTTTAACGTTTAATTTGTTTATTATTAATATACTAATCAAAAGATAATAGAGGCGTTTGAGTTTTATCAGTAAAATAAAAAACAAAAATGGTTGAAGGCCAAAAAGTTGCACAGCGTTAAAGCTGTTAGCACGTAGTTTTAATTTCCATTAACTTTTTCCATTGTGACACAAAAATTAATCATACATTTGTATGGATAATTTTCGTGTCACAATGGAAAAAGTTAAGGTAAATTATAACTACCTGCTAACGCAGCTATAACGGCAACGGTGTGCAACTTTTTGGTCTTCACCCAAATAAGTTTACGTTTTTACCTGAATTGATTTATTTGATGGAAAGAATGTTACAAAGAATTATATTTATTAGTTATTTTGAGTTTTATTAGGAAAATAAAAACATTTACCTTAATTCATTTCATCGATGGAAAGAATGTTATTAAAATTATATTTATTACTTATTTTAGTTTTACGAATGAAACTCCGTGGCCCCTCTTTTTAACCCCCGACGAAAAAGAGGGGTGTTATAAGTTTGACCGCTATGTGTGTCTGTGTGTCTGTGTGTCTGTGTGTCTGTGTGTCTGTGTGTCTGTCTGTGGCACCGTAGCTCTTAAACGGGTGGACCGATTTGAATGCGGTTTTTTTTATTTGAAAGCTGGTTTTCTAGCGATGGATCTTAGACATGATTTATCAAAATCGGTTCAGCCGTTTCAAGATCATCAGATCTTTTGTTCGCTGCGGTAGGAATCTTAGACGCATAATGGATATTTACTTTACTTTCAAACATATTTGGGACCTATAATTTGAAGCACCCATGTATGCTATATAGCTACGCAAGATTATGGAATCTCGGCCTGATGCTGCAGCCAGGATATCCAGAACACTAGTAGGTACACTCTTAATAAAACTATAGCAGATATATCGTGTTTAGGTTCGTTTTGATCAGTATTTGATTCTACAAACAATTCAATGATGGCAACAGGATGAGCTGATGCTGCAGCCAGGATATCCAGCACAATAGTACACTCTATAAAAAATAATAGCACATATGTCGTGTTTGGATTCGTTTTGATCAGTAATTGATTCTACATACAATGCAGTGGTGGCAACACGACGAGCTGATGCTGCAGCCAGGATATTCAGCACACCAGTATACTCTTGAAAAAATAATAGCAGATATGTCGTGTTTAATTCCTTTTGATCAGTATTTGATTCTACATACAATGCAATGGTGGCAACACGATGAGCTGATGCTGCAGCCAGGATATCCAGCACACTAGTAGGTACACTCTATAAAAAATAATAGCACATATGTCGTGTTTGGATTCGTTTTGATCAGTAATTGATTCTACATACAATTCAGTGGTGGCAACACGACGAGCTGATGCTACAGCCAGGATATCCAGCACACCAGTATACTCTTGAAAAATAATAGCAGATATGTCGTGTTTGGATTCGTTTTGATCAGTAATTGATTCTACATGCAATGCAGTGGTGGCAACACGACGAGCTGATGCTACAGCCAGGATATCCAGCACACCAGTATACTCTTGAAAAAATAATAGCAGATATGTCGTGTTTAGATTCGTTTTGATCAGTAATTGATTCTACATACAATGCAGTGGTGGCAACACGACGAGCTGATGCTACAGCCAGGATATCCAGCACACCAGTATACTCTTGAAAAAATAATAGCAGATATGTCGTGTTTGGATTCGTTTTGATCAGTAATTGATTCTACATACAATGCAGTGGTGGCAACACGACGAGCTGATGCTGCAGCCAGGATATTCAGCACACCAGTATACTCTTGAAAAAAATAATAGCAGATATGTCGTGTTTGGATTTGTTTTGATCAGTAATTGATTCTACATACAATGCAGTGGTGGCAATACGACGAGCTGATGTTACAGCCAGGATATCCAGCACACCAGTATACTCTTGAAAAAATAATAGCAGATATGTCGTGTTTGATTACTTTTGATCAGTATTTGATTCTACATACAATGCAATGGTGGCAACAAGATGAGCTGATGCTGCAGCCAGGATAACCAACACAGTAGTACAGTTTAAAAAGATATACTTATATCAAAGTTTAAAAAACATGAAATAAAAACTTAAATTTAAAATTTAAAAAACCCCCGACTTAAAAAAAGCCAGCAAAAATAAAAATAAAAACGCTGCTTGAAAGGACAATTAAAAAGTAAAAAATAATTATGCGCTACCTAGCTGTTGCCCGCGACTTCACCTGCGAAGAATTCGTTTATCTCTATCCCGCGGGGACTATGCTGATTGCCGGCAAAATTAGCCTAAGTTAATTTAGTATAAAGTATCTAGTAATATTTTTTTTATCTAAGCGTTGTCGGTGTCGGGGACCGCTAAGGTTAATACTTTAAAAATACACATATTTAGTTTCATGTTAACCTTAGCGGTCCCCCGACACCGACAACGCTTAGATAAAAAAATATTACTAGATACTTTATACTAAATTAACTTAGGCTAATTTTGCCGGCAATCAGCATAGTCCCCGCGGGATAGAGATAAACGAATTCTTCGCAGGTGAAGTCGCGGGCAACAGCTAGGTAGCGCATAATTATTTTTTACTTTTTAATTGTCCTTTCAAGCAGCGTTTTTTTCGGGCGTTTTTAATTTTATTTTTGCTGGCGTTTTTTTTGGTAGTATATTTTAATTCCACGTTTATATTGTAAGAAACACCCGATAAAACTTCGTGATTCAGTTAAAAGGTATTGCTGTTTAAATATTCCTCAAATTCAAATGCAGTATTTAAACGAATACATTTGGAATAAAATTATTTCATTAGAAGCGCTTAAACAAATACAAAAGGCTTGAGAATTAACATTTGTAGTAATTGAATATATTGTCGCACCACCGTCGCAGACCAGATTTGGGAGTTTGGATGGCATCATGCAATATCTCACAATTTTTAAAGTTGGTGATAACTTTGTTAAAAGTATCTCGATATGTGTTATCTATATTCAAAGTCTTATATAATCTCTTTAGTCTATGCTTAGGGAGCAATATCTATCATCTTGTATAGGAATATTATAGTAAGCCTATTAAAATAATGTTGCCGAGTAGGTATCTATTTATATTTGTTTTAAAAGTGTATTGTTATGGTTATATCATACAAGACGTACGACATCTACTTTTTGACATAAGCCTCCCCCTTACACACGATGATTTTAAATGTTGATGATCAAGAGTTGAAAAATATTAATAATCAGCTAAAATTGAATTCTACAGACGGAGTCTTAAGAAATTAGGTGTCAGATGTTGGTGCTGGTGAATGTACATCCCGATCCCGACGGAAAACACACAAATCCAGTCACCAAAAATTTGTTTTTGCCGCTTCACCATTCAGATACCTTTAATGACGATTGATTTTAGCCTGGCTCCGTCTCGTTCTCCGACAACATCACCTCGAGTATGAAACTGTCTCCGTTTTTTTCCGCTTGGCGGCGCTTTATCTAATTACCCGGCCCGCTAACTCCGCCGGGACGCTTTGGGAACGCGACCACCCGGGGATTTGGCGCTGCCTTATTGCGTAAAGGGAATTTCTATGGGGATATTTAATTTTGAGTTTATTTTATGTAAATGATTTAAACCGCGGTTTCGTTCGCGTTAAAAATACCTCATTAGTAATCCGGGTCTTTATGAAATCTATACGCTAACAGTTAGCGGCGTATTGTGGGTTGACACTCGGGGCAGTTCTTTATTGAGCTTGAGCACCTTCAAAATAAAACAAAAACTACTTAACATGTTTGCGGGGCTCCTTAGCTCAGTTCAACTTTTTTTTCTTAAATATAAAGGTTTCAAGTTTTATTTGTAAAAATATGAAATACCTAATAAGTGTCTTAAAGCGGAAGTCCTTGGTGCTTTCACCCGGGTATTAGGGGTTAAAGACGATTTTGGCAGTTTATTTCTAATAGACAGTTGTTTTTGTAAAAGAACAGCATATATCAAAAAAATAAAAGTAGTTTGAACTTGAATTAAAACGAAATACGAGAGAAAAATCCATAATATTTATTGGTAACTATTTTAAGGCAAGTTTTATGCAATAAATATGTATTAATTCTATTAAAAAGTAGAAAGGTAGATTATTCATGCATGTACCAACGTCGAACATTGAGAGGTTATTAAAGGTTCCACGTAAATATTTTACTGAGCCACATACTAAATGCATTTGCTATTCAACAATAGTAGGTACATTAGGTACATGAACAAAATTGTGCCGCGGAAAATTCACCAGCTCCATTTTCGTATAAAATCATATTCAGAGATATAAAATTCAAATGCAGAGATGATCGCACGAGGAATTAAACATTAAACAGTAGTGCTATAAATTGTGCCTTACTACCCGCGCCTCCCCGTTTATTGTCTCGGTGTAAAATAATTAAATTTCCATACAACGCGCTTCGCCCTGCTCTCCTCCGAGTGGGATAGGAAGTATGACATATGAGCGAACGGAGGTTGGGGAGGTAATGGTGTTTTTACACTTCATTACGTTTAATATTTTAGCTTGGTTCCAATACGGCATAATCATGTTCTAATTTTACTTAAATTTATT
Organism: Choristoneura fumiferana; assembly: GCF_025370935.1. NCBI lineage: Eukaryota > Metazoa > Arthropoda > Insecta > Lepidoptera > Tortricidae > Choristoneura > Choristoneura fumiferana. The sequence goes on from NC_133473.1 coordinate 21,839,443, forward strand.
TTTATTCTTATATAAAATATGGCTAATATTATGGTTTAGTACTTATTAATTATATTTATAGCCTGAAATTTATTATAACATTGAAATTGAATTGAAACTGAAATCAAATAGGTATGTGTTGTTTGTTTTCATTATTGTTATTATTTTATGTTTTATTGGGTTTTGAATTTTTATTTTTGATATTTAAATTTTATCACCTTTTGTTTGTTCCTTTTTTGGTTTATTTTTTGTAAATTTTTGTCGCCTTCCGTGAAGTCGCCAAGCGGTCACAGCGGAAGACCAGCGTTGGCCTCAACGGCCAACACTATGCTGAGCTGAGACCGCTTCGCGATTTCGCAAATACCTACTTAATACGTACTTAATACTTTTTTTGTGTTTTATGTAATTTGCAAAGTGCGAATAAATATTTCTATTTCTATTAAATAAAAAAGATTTTGAAAATAGGTCCGCAATTGGCGGAGTGATCCGTGAACATACAATAAAAAACATACAGTTGAACATAGAACCTCCTCCTTTTTTTGAAATCGGTTAAAAAACACAATCCGGGACAGTTTCGAGGAAGTGAGTTCAATTTTCTTTTTCTTTTCGGTAAAAACCTACAAGATAATATTAGAAAAATAAAATAAAAAGATGAATGATCGATAAAATTCTCAAGTTATAGCTTGTCCACAGATTATTATTATTATTTTTTTCTCTTCGTATTCAAAGACAAAGTAATTGTTTTTATAAATTATGAAAGTCCTTCGCGTTTTTAAAGTAAACCGAAATATTTTCAAATCAAGCCTATCACTCAATAACGGTTTCATATTATTGCAATACGCAACTCAGGCAACAATATTAGAAGTTCTCGAAGTTGATTGGACTACGCCGTAGAGCCGGTGGAACCAAAGAGTTAACCACGATTTTAACTAACGTCGTAACGAAGAAAATTCAAAGTCGAAAAGTATTAGAGTACGAGTATTAGTAGTAGAATACAGTACAGGAAAGTCTTAACAATGTCATTTTTAACATTGTATTCAGCCTGCACTGCATGCAAAGCGTGTAAATATTTTATTGAGACGCAATTAATTTATGAAAGATACAAATTACCTATCATAACAATATGTTATATAATATATCATAACAATAATCACTATAAATAAGTTCATTAATTTAATAATCATGAGCTCTAAATAAATACTGTAATTTAAAAATCGTAGATGTCGAAATTGTTTAATTCATGCCACATTAAAGGCATGAGTTGGAAAGGGCACGGCAAAATGAAAGGGCTATTTTTGTAATAGGTATAAACTGTTTTATTTTTAACCCCCGGGGTGTTGGTGTTATAAGTTTGACAATAATGTCTGTCTTTCTGCCTAGTCGAATGCTAGTTTAATTAAGTTGGTTCTCAAAAAAATTTCTTTCATCATCTATCTGTGGTGTGTATCTGTGGTGTATCTGTGGTGTGGTATATGTACTATGGTCTATTGAACACCATAGATAGAGACCATAGTTTCTATGGTCTATTGAACATTGAAATTACTCTAAATTATAAGTTAACCAACTCATGGCACCACCGGGCTTTAAAATTATTTTAATTAGCTTGTAAAAGAAACTCTATTGGCCAAGTTAATTTGGCCGCAGTCGGCGCAGCACGGGGATTGGCTGAAATTCGGCTGTTAACTGTATTTTAACGATTTGATTCGCTGATTAACTCTGTGAAGTTAGAACGACTTTGAAACATTACGGCCAGCTTTTTGATTGAACAATTTCTGGAAAATGGGTTTTGTAAATACAACTCCGTCTAAAGAGCGAATTAAAGGAAACTACGTACTTTTTAAAATAATAATTCGAAAATTTCATAGATAGGTAAATGGTACAGGAATATGTTGTTTGTAACCCGCGACTCTGTTTGCAAATATTAACCAAAAGAAAAGTTAAAAAAACACTTAACTCTGTAATTTCAAAGTTCAATATCTCAAAAGGGGCTGAATCAATTTTAATGTCATTAAGCTAAGAATCACCGCAAGAAAATTAGCGTAGGTAGGCGTAATTAAAAAACGCGTAAAAATCACGAGTCTTAAAGGTTATTATGATCCTTAGCTTAGTATAACCTTACCAACGAAAAGTTGGAAAACCCCCGACTTTGTCACTTCAAAGTTCAATATCTCAACAGACACACATAGCGGTCAAACTTATAAAAACCCTCTTTTAGCGTCGGGGGTTAAAAATAAAATGTTACTAAAATACGAGTATATGCGGTGTTATACTACAAAGTTATACAAATAATAAAAGGTACCTTTAATTACAGTTGCAGCTGATTTCAAACAATCCAAAAACAAAATCCATATAAACCCTGTGAAAGGACGCTAATATCATTCAAACTCCATTTTCAAATAAAATTTCCATAGTTCTTTATCCAACAAAACGCTTAACGTAAAGCAGATGACTTCTCTCAATAACGACTGTTATAATTCTACTAGCAATACATTGCGCAATTTGACCGAACATTTACATCGTCTACTTCGATAACCCAGTAATGTAAAGCTAGTTGATCATTTGACTCGTACCGTGGAACCTTTAAGAGACTGGTTGGATGCTACGAGTCGGAGGTGACAATATTATTCCCGCCAAAATTGGGGCTTGGCATTTATTAGAGTGAAACCAGCAACAAAGGGATGATATTGAATTGTAAGGAAGGGGCTGGGATGAATAAGGCGTGGATGAGGCGTTTTAATAGTTTTCATCACACTTGCTAGTAAACAGTGTCGTACTTAACATGCAGGCTACCTTGGTTGCAACCCCCCAAATAAAACCCTCGACCTTAATGTGCTTGTCATGAAACCCGTGGTCGGTAAATGAGTCATTGCCCGTACTAATTTTGTTGTCATGAAGCCTAAGGTCGGTGAATGAGTTTGTTATTGCATGGTGTGCTGCAGCGCCTGCAGGAGCGCGGCGCGCGGACGTCGGGCACATGCTGCGGAGGAGGGCGGCGGGGAGCTGGCGCTGCCAAGAGCGCAGTCAGCGGTATCGGCAATTTTTGAAAAAATACTAGTTTTTCTTTTACAAATATACAATTTTACTCTCAAATGTGATGAAAAACATTGTATGTTGCATTGTTGTCGCACGGGCCGTACTAGAATTACGAACATCGACTCATTAAAGCCCTCAGTCTTCGACTTCGGGCTTCTAATAGACTCTCGTTCGTATTTCCTTATTTACCGCCCTTAAGACACAATGTACCAGGTTACGCGGCTTCGCACACGTACACCATTAGATCGTTGAATCAAAGTTCCGGGATTTTTCTGAATTCCCATGGTAATTCTCAAGAATTACATCACAGATTATAGAATTTACGATATATAAATAATATTAGTTGTAATTACAGTATTGTTTTCTTTTCTTTAGTGGTAGGTACTTTTGGGACCGTAAGTAGAATATTATTATTTCTATTAGATTTCATTAACGCTTGCATATAACCCGCGCCAAAGTCATCTCTCTAAGTACGATTAGATTGATAATGGTTGACATTTGAAGGTTTTATTACGATCATTTGGGAATATCGGGATAAAAAGTAGCCAATGTGTTAGTCCAGACATCTAGTTATCTACCTACATATACCACATTTCATTTGAATCTTTTCAGCCATTTTAACGTGAATCACAAACAAACACACAACATAATTCATTAACATATATTATTATTATGTGGAAACTAAGTATTAGGTATGTGGTATTCAAATACTTAGGTCGAAGCTACGTACGTACCTTATATACGCTGTCTAAGTACTTAGATGTAAATTTAGAAATACTGGGTGAGCATCGGCCTTGAATAGCCAATAGCAATCCACGTTCCAAAGATGAAGCGAAGCGCCCCGTACTTTCTTAACAAAACTTCTCTGAGAGATTATTCCGTGCACCACAAATGTCACATCTCGCGACTCCGGGCTCGGCGGCCGAGAGTGCCGGAGGGCGGTAGGTGACACGCACAAAGAACTCCCAACTTCTTTCATTGTAGATTAAATTCTTTGCTTCCTGCGCCGACTGGGGCTTGTGGTGTAACCTGGGCGAGGCCAGAGCGATACTCACAAAGTCTAAGTCAAAATATCTTTGATCGATTTAGGCAATAACAGGCACTTATGAATGTACAAGTCTGCCAGTTTTGAAAAACCTCTGTTGAACCCGGCAAGGAACTCAAAGAGGTATATTTTTTTAAAACAGATCTAAAATATTATTTAAAGAAAGAAAGATAAACATTTTTTGCTGACATTTAACAAACCAAAGAAAAAAGGAAAACGGAAATCGATCCAAATTTTGTCACGATATGGTCCCATTTCAACTCAGCATGGTCAACCTTGCGGCCGACGCTGGTCTTCCGTTGGAACCATTCGGGAATTCGTTGTTTAGTGACATATCACAAGTATCCAACACAACTAAATTTTGAATACTAGGTAGATTTACTGTTTGAAATAAAGGATCGCCAATCCAGTTAGGAATTGCTTCCAAACATAGCTAGGTATCTAGAACACAATCAATCATTAATCTTAAAATACGCGTATTAAAGTTATTAGTTAGTTTGTGGGCCGTGGTGGCCTAGTGGTTTGACCTATCGCCTCTGAAGCAGAGGATCGTGGGTTCAAACCCCGGCTCGCACCTCTGAGTTTTTCGAAATATGTGCGGAATTACATTTGAAATTTATCACGAGCTTTACGTGAAGGAAAACATCGTGAGGAAACCTGCACAAACCTGCAAAGCAATTCAATGGTGTGTGTGAAGTTCCCAATCCGCACTGGATCTTTATGAGAGGAGGCCTGTGCCCAGCAGTGGGACGTACATAATATATAGGCTGGGGATGATGGGGATGAGATTAAAGTTATAAAAACGTATGGCAGGAATACCATGCCCAGATTTTTTTAGTTTTAACTAGTGTGTAAGATGAAAATTTAAGATTCCCTGTTTGATTTGCGTGTGTTCTTACAGAGTTTAGGTGGATGAGCTGTATGAACAGTTTTTTGCCTAGACTCCTATCGTTAGGTCACGGGTGAGCAAAGTAATCGTTTATAGGTATTTTAAACATGAATCTACCGTGAGACTCACTTATATGATATTGTAATAAAAAATTAAAGAGCTAAACTCGCTTTAAGAAGTGAGTTATCCGGTACAATATTATTTAATACATTTATAGGTAGTTCAAATATATTTTTTTGGAAATTTCTATTGAAATTTTGTAATATCCTGAGATAGTTCAGCTGCTACTGCACCACCGGCTCCCCTAATATCCTATTTTCCCAGCATTGTAATCTCTGGCCGCTTTAATACATATTTCATTGGAATATTTCACAAGGTATTACGTCCCGTTGTTTGCTAAACGCCACTTTATTACAGCCGAATTCTTTCACAGTGTTAATCATTTTGAACACGGTTGGCGGTAGTGAAGGTTTCGATCGATGGTGTTTAAGATTTTTAGGTGATATATAAAATAGGGTTTATGTGCATATTTATGATGAACTAGCTAATGAACTTTAAACAACTACTTTGCTCACATGCAACCTCGCGATATCTACGTTTACACAACAATTTTGTTCAGCTCCACGCAATAAGAAGACACTCTTAATAGGACTAAAACCAACTTCTGGTTACATTTTGTTTTCGCTGTGCCTTCATTATTAATATGTTCTTGTGATGGTGGAATATAACCTAATCAACTTAGATAAGTTGGAAAATTCCCCACAGTGTCATTTCGGAGTTCAATATAGCAAAAACGGATAAACTAATTTTTATCACGCAATAGATAGGAACCACTCGAAACAAACTCACGTAAAACGTGTGGGCTATACAGCCAACTTATATTTTAGTCTCGTAGCTATTTTTGTATTTGTTTTGTTTTGTGTGACTTTCCGTAATTTCACTCTCCTGTGGCCCGGCGGAAGACCAGTGCTGGTTTTCACCAGCGATATGCTGAGCGGGACCTTTTTATAGCGGCAACACTTCTTTTTGTTATTATATTACTAATTTATGTTTCATTGCTGTTATAAATAAATTATTTTCTTTCTTTCTTTCTTTCTTTCTAAAAAAACCGCGCCAAACTTTTATAAATTATAACACTCCTCTCTTTGCGTGGGGGGTTAAAATAGTATTTAATGCAACTGTTGTATAAGTGAGGTCTTAAAACGCGAGTTGGCTTGGGTAGCGATATAAGCCGCAGCTGCAGCCGCAGCAGCCGCCACGAGCGTTTTAAGATCAAGTTTCTTTTTTGAGACTACTTTTAAATCATCATCATCAGGCTAAAGTAGGGCTAAAGACTTCCATTTCTACACACATCTGACACATTCAATACGGAATGAATTATGAATGAAGCGAATTACATTTCCCGCCAGTTCCGGGAATGTAATTTGACATAATTATTTTGTTAATGGTTTTTTTTAATTACGCTAACTTGCCAGTGGCGCGATCACTTTTAATACTTATGACAAACAACACTTGAAAATTAATTCTTTGTTTACAAAAAATGGATACTAAATTTAATTTTGAACGATTTTTGATGAGTAACTGAATAAAAATGTTGTGAAATAAATTCAACGTAATGTTGGTAATACTGTATTTATTCAAAATAGAGTTTAAGAATCCTACATTTAACAAGTTAATTAACACAGGAAAGTCATTGAACTGTATACGTATTATTATGAATTTCAAAGCAATTTAAAAGCATCTATAAGTGTGTTTTATGAGCCATAGTGTCATGGACTTTTTCCCGGACTTATTACGTATATCATCGTATTCGTGTTCGTAGACCTTTTATTGCCAAATAAAAGTAAAGGAGTATAAAAATTAGTAATATTAATATTTCTTCTATTCCACGCGCCCACCAAATGTATTAGTCCGCAAACAAACACAGCTGCTGATCTTAAATCAAAATTAAGCGAATAATTTAAAGAACCAAGTTTATTCCAGAACTCGGGAGCCGTGACGCTAGTTTGTGAATTATTTGAGCCAGTCTGCGTAGCGCTGGCAACTTAAGATACCGCCTGTAAAGGAAACAAACTTTTGCCGGATAATTACAACAATGGGGTGTCCATTCACTTGTACTTTCATTATTTTTAGGCGCTGTTTGCGTTGTCACACGACAAGAATGTGTAGTTGACAGAGAAATTCGTTTGCCGTACTAATTTTTAATGGCAGTGGCGTGGCGTGCATCGTAGAGTATTTAAATAAATATTCGTAGGTTTTTTATTTTTATTCGACTGGATGGCAAACGAGCAAGTGGGTCTCCTGATGGTCACCACCGCCCATAAACATCTGCAACACCAGGGGTATTACAGATGCGTTGCCAACCTAGAGGCCTAAGATGGGATACCTCAAGTGCCAGTAATTTCACCGGCTGTCTTACTCTCCACGCCGAAGCATAACAGTGCAAGCACTGATGCTTTACGGCAGGATTAGCGAGCAAGATGGTGGTAGCAATCCGGGCGGACCTTGCACAAGGTCCTACCACCTGCAAAGTCTAAATAAGTCAGTAACTTTATTCGATTTCTACTTCTAAATTCACTATCTGTGCTTGTCAATTAATCTTCGCAGTGTTTTCAAGAATATCAAAACCGATAGAAAAAAGACCAGAATTAATTAACAAGATTAGATTCGTTTTATTTATATACTAAATAATATGCAACCTCGCTAACTGTTCCCACCGCTGTTATGATAATAGTTGCACTTATTTTGCAAATAAGCCGTGGTGGCCTAGTGGTTTGACCTATCGCCTCTCAAACAGAAGGTCGTGTGTTCAAACCCCGGCTCGCACCTCTGAGTTTTTCAAAATTCATGTGCGGAATTACATTTGAAATTTACCACGAGCTTTGCGGTGAAGGAAAACATCGTGAGAAAACCTGCACAAATCTGCGAAGCAATTCAATGGTGCGTGCGAAGTTCCCAATCCGCACTGGGCCCGCGTGGGAACTATGGGCCAAGCGCTCTTGTTCTGAGAGGAGGCCGTGCCCAGAGTGGGACGTACGAGTATAGGCTGGGATGGGTATTTTGCAAATACATAAACCATTTTAACTTTGACTAAACAATTTCAATTGCATGTTACATTCATAATCTTGAGACTGAGATTAGTAGAAAAAAATGAAACTTGGTTTTATAGAGTATAATAGATCCTCTCAATTCTTAACAAAGTAAACAAACTAATTTCAGTGAACTAAAATAATTTCCTTGCTCACCCGCGACCTTACGATAGCTAAGCTTATGCAAGATATGCGTGTTCATGCACAACATGTGTGCATGTGTGAGTCTAACAACTGGTAGCATGGTGTACGGTTGTGTCACTCTGAAGATGAGCTCTGGTTGAGTTCGAAACGCGTCAGTGTAGTGTGGTGGTGGTGATAGATGGGTTTGTGTGATTTGTGTGTGTTCTTACAGTGTGGAGGTGGAGGAACTGCATGAACACGCATATTTTGCATCAGCTTAGCTATCGTAAGGTCGCGGGTGAGCAAGGAAATTATTTTAGTTCATTGATATGGACCTCCGCAAAGTAACGCCTGATTCAATAAATTAACTAATTTCAGGTTTTCTGTTATTTAAATAACATCTTGTATTTATTGAATGTTACCGTCGCCGTAAGCGCAGTGGAGCCGAGCACAAACTCGGCGGCGCACGTGTCTCTAATGACTGCGCCGTTTGATTTAAAGTCGCAACAATTGTGTTTACGACCCGGCGCCCTCGCCGCCGGCTTGATCCTGCTGGGGACCGCGAGTTCCACTCTAACTATAAATAATAAGTCATTCAAAAAAATAAAATTAATAATAATTGATTTGGTAATTTAAGTTTCACTTTTATTTTGAACACTAGATTTTTTGTTGACTCTCTTTATATAATGTCTTTATTTTTTTTATTTCGTGTAAAGTACAAACGTAAATGATATCAGTATGTGACACTAGAGCTATTTATAGGTGGAACGTCAAATGTTAATAAAATACACAATATACACATTAAGTAACAACACGTCATTACGAAAATAAAGAGGAAAAGAACTAAAACTAACTTATTCAAAACTTATATTTTCAAATATCAACTTGATCGCTACGTGACTACATTTCCTCGTTCTGTGGCAATGCTAATATGTTGACCGACGAAAGAGACCATGATGACCTGGAACGGACAAATAGGTCATTTTTTTTAATCAGAAAGAAGTGTAGTTTTACTGAAGTCATTTATTTTTTGTTGTTATCCTTACAAATATAAAACGAAGTAAAGATTCCTTTACATTAGGGACCATTCGTGACCTGCGCTTTTTTCCAATATGTCACGAATAAATTACCTTTTATTTCTTACAGAGACAGGTGAAACATGAACATTTCAACATTTCAAAAAATTATATCACCAAGTGCAGGTAAATGTTAAACACTGTGACTAATATATGTATATACCTTATTATGTACAAAGAATTGGCTAGTGCTGAGATTTATACACAGTTTTTTTTGTTTATATGTAGTTTCAAAGTTTAATATATCGAAGGATATTTGTTAATAGTGATAGTGGCGTATGTATGTACCTGCTACAAAATAACAAATTATTGATAATAGGTAATTACTATCTTACCCTACTACATATCAAGAACAACATAGGTCCAAATTAAATACATACAATTCTAAGGCAATATGCAAAATGATATTAATGTCACAAATTAATAAACTAAATAAAATTAACCTAAACCAATAATATAAACTACAAACTAAGACCTAAACTACAACCTAAAAACCACCATTTCGCGTCGTATCCGGCTCAAAGGTGCCCATAATGCCAGCCGCATTTCCCCGCCGTATGGCCAGCGCCACCTGCTGAACCAGGTACTGACTGACCAGGTGGTGACTTTATTTGTAATTCTCAACAAAAAATACTTGTAATAAAAATAAAGATCACTTATACAACTGCAGAGCTCGCTCAGGAACGGCTCAGCCAAAATTATGAACATCGCGCGGCGCGAGAAGTTGCTCAAGAAGCCATTCCGCTAATGGACGATGTCTTTATTGATAGCACAATAATTATACAACTTCTATGCAACTTTTATTGTTGTTAGATATTATGTCTCAGCGTCGGAGATGGCGTATACCAGAGCAGCAGATGGATAGACGACCGGATGGCTCAGTAGTTATAGAACCTCACTGTGAAGCTTGAGGTCCCGGGTGATCCCGGGTTCAATCTCAGGCCGGGACAGACATTTCTATGAAAAATTCGAATGTTTATTTTCGAGTCTTGGGTGTTTAATATGTATTTAAGCATGCATCTTTCTCAATATGTATGTTTATCCGTTGCTCAGTAGAACACACGCTTTGTTTACTATGAGACTAGATCGGCTAAGTCAAGTGTCATACATATTTATAAGGTCTCGGTGCCGTAGATGAAATATTTGTTTAATTATTAATATACGCCTGCTGCGACTCCGTCTTCAAAGAGTTTGTTTGCCTTTATCCCGCGGGAACTATGCAATTTCCTAGAGTAAAATCCTGTGTCCGTACCAGAGTCACTAATATGTAGACCAAACTTTGATTCCATCGACATCTACATATTATGTACTAGACTGCATGTTTCTTACATCAAAAAGGCGCACAAAATTTATTCACAGGCGCGGATTTGTGAACCTTTCACTATTGTTTGTTGAAGTCCGTGACAGGGGTTGTGTCAAAGTAGGTAATATTGATAATTGGTGCGCAGCGCCTTCTGTTCCAAACAGCCAGTCTAGTGCCGTAAGGTACATAGAATCAGATGTCGATATTCATTACATATTTATTTACTTAGCAGTTAAAGTGTGAAGAAGTACCTACTTGTAAAATATAGACAGGCAGACATGCGGGCATAGTTACAGTCGAGTTCATACTCGTAAACTTCTGAGCAAAAATATGATCAAAAATAATGTGAACACGACTCTATTGTTAACGGAGTAGAAGCGTGTTCAAATATTTTTGATTAAATTTTTACTCAGAAGTTTACGAACACGACTGTTCGAGTATCTTTCGATTTTTTTAATCATTTATTGAAAATACTTTAGCTATATCGCTAAAGTACAAATTGTTCATCGAATAAAGAATTTTGAAATAATTATTAAAATTAAAAATGCTGGTGAACCACGTCAAGGTATTAAGTACTAAGGTCTGTTAAAAAAATCAAGACGCAACACAAACCTGCGAAGCAATTCAATGGTGAGTGTGAAGCTGCTAATCCGCACTGGGCCCGCGTGGGAACTACGGCCCAAGCCCTCTCGTTGTGAAAGAAAGCCTGTGTCCAGCAGTTGACATATAGGCTGGGATGATACGAGTTTCCGTTGGGTTTGAAATGACTCAATGTTAGATCATGTATCGTTTCATCCCAACCGGCACCCATTATCTGCCAGACACATTCACAACCGGCTAAATACTGACCCGTAACTCCCGGTCAATGTTGCGGCGCGAACAAACGTGTCATGGTGCTGGCGCGTACGCAGCTTACTGATGTAATGTCACTGTTTAATAATTGTTTTTGTATGTGTCAAGAAAACAATTACTTTCTTCTCCCGCAACCCTGTGAAAGCTACTTCTATGCCAAAAATCTGTCCATGCAGCTCATCCAGGATCAGAGTAAAATGCTAGCAAAATTCATTGAAGTGCTAGGGTCGTCATAAATGTCTCAAGCACGAACCCTGAGAGCCTACTCCGAAATTCGAAAATCGATGTTCGTATCGTACTGTCCCTCTCACTTTCGTATTAAATTGATTAAGTGTCAGAGGGACGGAACGAAAGCTCGTAAGAACACACACAAAAAAAAACATAATTTATAATTTGATTGCTTAGTAGCGACATCTCTTGTCTGGGTGAGCGGTTAGTTGCGAAAGAGTGTTGATGTCTCTCGATGAGAGCTAAACATAGATGTCGTTAGTGCTGCTGCTTAAGTAGCGTAGTAGAAAAAAGCAAACCTGAGATATCTGCCGTACTACCGAAGAAGGCGGCAAAGTGACAAAAGTAACTTTCGAGAAAAACGGCAAAAACTTTTCAAAATTTTAAATACCTGTATCTTAGGCATAAATTGACTTACAAAAATTTTGATTAAATTAAAATTTAGACAAAAAATCACGTTTTTTATGTATATACTTTTATTATACAAAAATTAAAAATAGTATTAAATGTGGAGGCTTTTATGTTATAGCTTAGGATTTGTGAATATTATTCGACGAAGAATAATAAGTTAAAAGGCCGTTAGCAGTACCCTAGCGACTTTAAAGCTTAGTATTCTACATAACTTTTATAGTATTGTTATTTTAAATGAAAGTTAGGTGCGATTAATACACTAGAAGGTCGTTACTACGGATAGCCGCGGTATTGTCTATTATTGCTAGTAGTAGATGCACGTTGTGTTGTAAATAAAAATGAAGTTAAAGTACCTTAACCGTTTTAGAGCTTAGATATTTTTTTAACTTTTTAATCAAAATTATTAAGCATCAGAAATATTTACTTTCAATACATTAAAAAGCCGTAATATGCGAGTCGCTCTGTAGATAACGGCTTTTTAGGTTATGATGGGACTACGATTATTAAGAGTTATGCTGTTTGAGAAGAGGTAATGACAAAAAATTAAAAGGCATACTATACTGGGTAGTTCCGAGGTCATGAGTTGGAGTGAAAGGGGTGATGAGGAGATTCACACTGAGCAACTTTTACTATGAGACCAGCCCGAAATCGCGAAAAAAACCATCTAATCAAGAGATAATTGATGAACTAAAATAATTTCCTTGCTCACCCGCGACCTTCGAGATAAATTGATCTCTAACTATCCGAAATGTATGGAATAGCTGATTTTTTTCACGATTTCGTGGCTGGTCCCATAGTTAAAGTTGCTCAATGTGAATCTCCCCATCACCCCTTTCACTCCAGCTCATGACCCTGGAACCATCCTGTATAAAAAATTAACGATTTATCCTTCAAAACATAAAAACTTATAAATTGTTACTTTCAATTAACATAGTATTATTGAACTGTGTTCATTATTTACTTCTATAAAGTTTATAAATGAGAAATATACTCATAAAAGGGTGAATTTTCAGAGCAACTTTTTTTGGCCGTCCCAAGTCAATTAAAAAACTTCTTAATAAAAATACCACACAATTTTATATACGTTATATACAATACAAAAGAGGAGGTTTAACATAATAAACATTGTTGACTTCAATTAAAGCTGCATTAAAAATATCACAAACTTAGAAACACTAACTGCAATTAGTCTGTGAGGCCTGTCCCACACGCGGTTTTGTTGAATCAATTGACCATAACTTTGTGACTAGGAGTCATTTTCCTACTAAACATACATCAAAATGAAGTTAATTAAATAACGCATTCTATTTTTACTTTTTCAAACTAAATACATTTTTATTGAAGAATAGGTTGACCATTTTGTAATTGTCCCACGTCTAGCTACCAATATCACTTTGCGCAAATACTTGCCAATATCTTAATGGTGAGAAATCATAACACTATGTTGGTATTTTTATGGAAAAGTACATTAATTGTGCTTTAGTTATGACGCAGAGTGAACCTCCACCTACCGAATTTTGTGTGCCTATCAGTACAAGTCTTTCGCGCGATGTGTTTTGGTAATCTTAAAATTAATTTCCGTGGATTCCTGTTGTGCGATATACAATTATTTTAATTGAATTTGTCTATCTTTGTTTATTAGTTGACTTGGTTCTTATTTCACAGAATAGAGTTAATAAGTAGTACTGATGTTATATAATTTAGCAGTAATCGCAAAAATATTTCGTTGTAATCATGGCATTTTTGTTCACCGAAATTTCAGATATGGCAGCGAAATTACTAATTATGCTCATTATGATTGAATCTAACGGTAGTCGCGTCGCTCACGTGAAATATAAAGGTACAGATAGATTATGTTCATTACTAGCACACTTTTGCTATTAATGAGCAATTACTACCTACTAGTATCACTACTAGCACTAGCGTGTATGTTTATGACATGCTTAAAGTAGGCATGTTTTTTAGTGGCATGCTGGCTATATGGCCATCTGGCCTGCCATCTTTGAGCGTACTACGTGACGTGAGGCGGGGGTTGGAAGGACGAATGATAATAAGTATGAACGCGTCTGCTAATGAGCATGCTAGTATATGTCTGTCGTTTACAGTAGGTGCAAGTGCGATTTCGCATATTATGAATTTTGAAAGGTCATGCGAACCGATTTCGCATTGATTTATTTTGGTCAAAACTACATTCAAATATTGAGAACTAAGAATAACTTTAATCAATAATTTAAAACTTTAATTCTTTACTTTATTAATATATTTATACACATGATATGTACATGTATATAAAATAAATTATAGTTACATACATAAATCATAGTAATAGTTCGTAATTTCAAACTTATTTCTTATGTTATTAATAAAAACGTATATAATTTCGCTGTCAATATCGTAATTTCAGTGGCGATTTTTTTCAATATCGCATAGCTACTTAGTTATTGAATTTAAATAGGTGCCTCTTGTATCATTGAAATCCTAATCCAAAAGAGTATATCAACGAGTGATTATTTTCACAAAATTAAAAAAAAATTGCCTACCGAAATTACGTAAAAAATGATTTCAAAAATTCACCCAAAAGTAAAAACCTCAATTTTACTTAAATCTAGGTACAAAACTACTTAGGTAACATTATTGACGTTAACCAAAGAACTAAGTAAGTTTTTTTTAATTTATAATAAAATTAAGCATTTTAATATTATTTAACATTGACAAAAATCTAGCCGCTTTTTAACTTATTATTGCTATTTAACCGCTTCAAAATTATTATTGAACAAAAATCAACTCTATGTCACTGAAGTAAAAAGGCGGTCACCGCTTTACTGACACCTAAATGTATTACGTAATGTATTTAAAGGTTATATGCAAAAAGGCGGCTAAGGTCCCATAACGTAATTATAGAGTATAATTTAAAGAATACTGCTTTTAAGACTATAAACAAGTATACAATTCGTTAAAACCTCTTTAAACGAACTTAGCCGGTTTTTAAAGTATGAATAAGGTAACGGCGCCTATTACCGTGGTACTTAAGGAAGTTTTCAAATGAGTCCCAAAAATTAAGGGTATCAAAGCTCCTTAACAAACGAGAATATTTTTTTTATTTAAGAGCGTTTATTGAACTTTCAGTGTCTTAACTTTTTGGGCTCGTTTTAGTTATTAGTATTTGATAAAATAATTATTGAAATCAAAATACCCAAATCTTCTATTACCGTGGTAATGGACAGGCTGTGATTCCATTACCGCGAATTGAGCTTCTATTACCGAGGGTATAAAAAAACGGCGATTTTCTACCATCGGTAAAAGGAACCCGACACATGTTTTGGAACTTAATACCGAGGGATTAAAAAAGGGCCATTACCCTTGGTTCTGTATAATATATTGTACATCAAATATTTTTTGAGAAAATTTAAATAAAAAACTAAAGTATGATTCGAATAGTGTATCCAGCCTATTGTATTTATTATGCTCATGCACCAGTTATAGTTTGATGTATGCATGCTGAGTAAAAGTCACAACTTTATCAAAAAAATCTGCACTTACGGTACCCAAATGTGAATTATTTTAACAGAAAAATAAAATGTCACTCGGTAATAGGGACTTCTTTAAGAACCTATTACCGACCCAAAGACAATTGAATGGGTCGGTAATAGATTCCCAAACATTCTATTACCGAGGGTTATGCGATCATACCATCGTTAATTGGCTTAATTTGGAGTATTGCAAAATCTAATTCCGACCTATAAAAACTATAGGATAGAGTTGTGTTTGAATTACAAATCAAATATACTTATTACATAACTGGTAAGTAAATATAAAATTTCATCGCAATATTTAAACAACTTGGCAAAATAACGGTTTCTATAGAAACTACAAATTCAGTATTGAAGTTTTTGCTAAAAATTAAGAGTTGTTAATACTTTTCATACCACGGAAATAGTTTTTTAAAGCGTGAATAGATCAAGATTGGAATAACTGTAACAAATTATATAAACGATAATTTATACCAAAAATAAAGCTTGAAGAACCAAAACTACCACTTTAACTATTACCGTGATATACCACGGTATTACAATCAAAAGTTAAAATGGCGCCTATCGCCGCTGTATTTTATTTTCCATTTTAATCGTATTTCCGGGCCCAAAATGTACAAAAAGTATTCAGAACTTGTACAAAAATCTATAAAAAGCCATTTAAAAACCATAACATTAGTTCAATTGCCATAAATATTTTGTAAAACACTAAATAAGATTCGAGTGTGCTTGTATGTGGTGTCACGCGTTAGTATGGCAAATCCTCTTCCGTCGGTGCCATTTCGGAAAATCACGAATTGCGAGATGTTTGATTCATTCACATACACTAGCGCTAATAGATACGTGAGTCGACTAAATAAGCTTTTATCTTGTAAAATATATTTTTTTAAGAAATCTATCGGTTTGGTTATAAAATGCGTATTTTAAATTACCGCGGTGATGGCCGTCGATTTCGATACCCCCGGTAATAGGTGCCGTTACCTTAGTCGATAATCGCTTTTTAGCTTAGAAAAGTGTTATATTTTAAGCATGATATAAAGCAGCTAATGATACATAACGTCCTTTTAGCTTATTTAATACCAATCATGGCTTTTTAGATTATAAAACCCTAACAAAAATCAAAATACGTGTCGTTTAACTGCTGTGTATCTCGAGAACTAACTGTCATAGAAAAAAAAAGTCAATACCGTTCGACGCAGAATTTTTTCCTGAGTATGCATGTATCAAAAAGTTAAAAAGCCGCTAAAGTCACTTTGCCGCCTTCTTCGGTATGACGGCAGATATGTGTGCATAGGAGAAATTTGTGTCTAGACTCCTGTCCAGTCCAGCGGTAGGGGTTATAGCACGCAGCACGGAATGCTGAGGACGTGGGTTCGATTCCCAGCGCTGGTCTCTTTTCTGGTTTTTCTGTGCATCCATGTCCCAGTTTGTATTTTCAACAACACACAAATCACACATACTCAACTATCACGACCGCCACACTACACTGTTTCTATTTGTCCATTTCTGGCATAGACGTAGCTATCATAAGGTCGCGGGTGAGCAGAAAATTGTTTTTGTTCATTAATATGGACCTCCGCAAATTAACGCATGATTCAATAAATTATGCAGCAGGTGCTTGCAGGTGGTAGGACCTTGTGCAAGGTCCGCCCGGATTGCTACCACCATCTTGCTCGCTAATCCTGCCGTGAAGCAGCAGTGCTTGCCCTGTTGTGTTTCGGCGTGGAGAGTAAGACAGCCGGTGAAATTACTGGCACTTGAGGTATCCCATCTTAGGCCTCTAGGTTGGCAACGCATCTGCAATACCCCTGGGTGTTGCAGATGTTTATTGTCAGTGGTGATCTATTACCATCAGGAGACCCAAAAAGAGAAGTGGTGAAAACGATTGTGATTCCGAATGTGTTAGACACTAAAGTCTTATGACCCGCTACCTACGGTGGTTAGTGGCCCGATGCTAGAGATCGGAGATCGATTAATCGAAGGATCGATATTTTCAAAAAAAAACCATTCTGTACCTGATTCATAGTACTGAATTGATCTAGTAAATCGATATTAAATACTGAAATTTTCAGTCTCGACAATCACAAATCTTAAATCAAGATCCTATAAGTGTATTTTGTAAGCTTATGTCAATATCATATGTACGTACATTATCGATAGTAGAATGTGACTTTGTCTATAAAATGAAATGTCTCATAATCATAACATAGGTAGGTAGTAAATAAACTTTCTGTATTTGTTCGCTGCGGCAAAGCCCAGGCTCGGCTATTGCTGTGTTCATTTAATAAATTAAATGACCTCTTATCTAACCAGGTAGCTTAACTTTTAGGATTCTAACCTAGCTGCTACTATGGTAAATATTTGAGGCACACATCTGTAATTCCATTGGATTTATTTTAGAAGAAATAAAAAAAAAAAAAATAATCTCTATTTCACTGGTCATCTTATTAGCTGGCTGTTCACTACTTCATTTCTTGGCGCAGAATTTAGTTAGTAAGGTGGTGGCAGTTAGTCAGGTTGTCATGGTACTTCATACGGTATTAGTTATTCTGTGCTAATGGTTTAATCTATGATTCTCAAGTAGGGGAATGGTGGATTCAAACCCGGGCATCCCAACCCTGCAACCCAACCCAACAACCCTGCATTTTCCGAAATTTAGGTATGAAATTACATTTCAAATCTACCAGGATCTTTCGATCTTAAGTACATAGAAAATTCAGAAAAACATGATTCCATAAAAAAATATAAAGGGAACAAAACTATTATAACCACAAAAATATGTTAGTTTAGTTCTTAGGCTAAGATTTGTATTTATAAACCTTTTTACTGTCTAATACGTGCTAACATGTAAACTATTCCAGTGCTTAGCAAAGCGACAATCCAACCTACTCGCTATCACACCCGAGGAAAACGCCGCGAGAAAACCTACACACACCTGCAAAAAAATGGTGATTGTGAATTTCCCATCCCACACCAAGCCCGCGTGGGAACTACGGTCCAAACTCTCTCATTCCGAGAAGAGGCCTGTGTATAGGCCGAGATATAGTCCCACAAATTCTTACAATCTCACTTGGCATGTGTCTCGCAGCGCCCAACTGTCATTTTGTCATTTTAATGATCAAAGCCTGCACCAAATCCGACAGAGCACAACCAAAACTGACACCAACTAATACATCCAACTTCACACGTATCACCGACCCATTAAGGTTCATTTCCATCTATCAAACAACATTCATAACTTTGCTGCAACTGACATCCGAAGTTAAGGAGTAGTTGATGTATAATTTATGTGGTTGGTTTAAGATTGATTTTGGTTTACTGCGGCTGTTTTGTTAGTTTGTGTATAAGAGAGGCAGGGAGCCGGTAAGCTGCATCGGACACCAATGGATTTATCGCTTGAGGTTCAGACAAGGAAAGCTGCTTTGTCTTTGAGACAACAAACGGACGCTGGCTCTCGTACTATGAAAACCGTGAAGAAATATCTTATTGTTTGCTTATTTGTATTGACGGGCTTAGACGACGATATTTAGGTATAGCTATATTCACGTTGACTCGTGCCGTGGTTCTTATTACAATGTCATTAATGTCTAATTTTGACAAAATCACGCGTCTTCGTAGATGGCATTAGGTATAAAGGGGTAAGTGGTATCTTTTTCTTTGTGAATACCGTATGTTCTTTGCAACTAAATTCCAATGTTAATTCCAAAAATTGGGTACCTACCACTTATCTGTCATAATCTTGTTGGCCTGAAACTCACTTAGCATACTTAACACATATCGCATAACATCAAGCATCTTATCATATTATTATATCAAACATAGCATCTCGTTTAAGTAAAGCTTAAACTTGTATTTTAAGACTATCTGTGTAATTGGCTATGTGTCACTATTTTCATAATCATATTGTTGTATAAGCTGTTGGTTCTCCTTAATCTTTGAGTACTTAACTAGATGAATACTCAAAGGCTCAAAGCCTTTAATAAATAAATAAATAGGTAACTTAAATATCTTTATTTCAACAAACATACAATACAATACAAAGTCTCTTTATTGTACACCAGACATAGTAAGCGATACAGAAAACAGATACACAGAGAATAAAAATTACAAGGTGAGCAATAGGCGGCCTTATCGCTTAAGAGCGATCTCTTCCAGGCAACCTTTTTTACAGAAAGAAGGAAGGACTAGTTTACAACAGGTGGTGCATCAAAAGTAGATCAGAAAATAATATAGTATAAAAAGAAACGATAAAAATTATTTGGATTAAATAATATCTAAACCCTGTATCTCTCCTATCATAGCATCGTGCTTAAATAAAAACTTTTTTAGCAGAATAAACGTTTCACTTAAAATATACTTAGTACCCATAAAAGCCATTACGCATAAAACTCATTTCACATAATTTCGCATATTGAAACCACCGCACTATTTTCTTAAGAAAAACTCACAGGAACGAATTGTTAACAGAAAAGAAGGTTAGGTTAGAGCTGCGAATTGCGACCCCGCAACACTGAACAACACATTGTGTTCATCTTTGTCCAGAGAGCAAATAAACGTTGTATAAGAAAGTTGCTCTCTTAAGTCTTTTCCCTACCCATAAGGCTTTAAAATTGGTTAAAAGAAGCTTAACAAATAGGTAATTTTTAAAACATCGCGTCGGTACTTTTAAAGTTTCGTAGTAATTCCAACTTATGCCTGCTAAAACCCCACTTGTTAAAACGGCCTTTGCCAAACGATTTCCCAGATTGTTGCACCCTTTAGTAGGTATATAACAAGATATGCACTCTGTATTGTGTTGAGGACTGGTCGTGCTCAAAGGTGCGCTCAACATTACATCAAAAGTTGCGGCTACTGTCTTATGATGACACAGAGAACATTTTTAAGTCATGCATTTGATAAACATTCTCACGCACACACACACACACACACACCCTTGTTATAAATTATAGTTAGCAATGAAACAGTCCTAATACATTTGCATTAACTATTCATTTCATTTATTTGAAACTCATCTGGTCCCCAAGATACAGGTTAGCCTAGTTTGGGGTCCGCTAGACAGTACATTGTTTTGTTTTCAATTTCATGTTTCACTAAATAATTTTAGTCATCTCGGCATGCTGATGTTGTGAATCCCAAATATGAAACTGTAAACGATTTATAACCTTTATTTTTAATAAACCTTTTTTACTTTACTTTACTTTACTTTATTTAACTAAAGAAACATCTTTATCTCAAATCAACTTTGGGCGTCGCAGTGAAACAAAGTGTAGTTTATTATATTATTATAACAGAAAGGCAAATATTGACCGTTCCAACGGGCGATGGCTTAACACTTATTGGGAAGGTACACAGTTTTGCACTGGACAGCCCAGTCGGTTATATTTGGCGAATATTTTGCTGTAGACTGGACACTGTTTTGAATTTTATTTCTTACTTGCTTCTTCACTTATTATAAATTATAAAAATATCGATTTTGTTATCTTATAAATATCCAGTGTTAGCAAAACCTTTGCTTGTAAGCAAAATGTACGCAGTGTGGGGTCATTATAGATGATCACAGATTTTCAGACTTTTACCTTTCAAACCTACCTTCCAAAATTCAAGTTTCTAGAATAGAATAACCGGAAGTGTCCTATATAGGTAGGTGGCGAGTGGCGACCGCAAATCAGAAGACGAAACGTTGGCAGGCCTCCCACTAGGTGGACTGACGACATCGTGAGAATTGCGGGCAACCGATGGATACAAGTGGCGAGTTGTCGCGCATTGTGGCATTGTTCTCGCTGATGATGATGATGATGATCCTATAGGTTTTTCGGTTACGGTAATTTGTATGGAAACATATTTTTTAATGAATGTATTTTTTGATTGCGTCGACTTAAAGTGTGATTCTTTTTACTGCCTCAAGGTGCAGCAGACCCAAGTAGTTGATATTAATTTCAGCTTCACCTTTACGCGTTCCTGGGGGACACGGACAGGTTTCTGACAGACGAACAACAAAAAGGGGCCCCTTTTTTTTTAAGGAACGCAAAATAAAAGGAAACTTTTAGGGGCTGTTTCACCATCCATTGATTAGTGTTAACTGGCGGTTAGGTGAGACGACATCTCATTTAACCGCCGGCTAACGCTAATCAATGGATGGTGAAACAGCCCCTTAGAATATAAAAAAATTCATTGTTTTAACTTCAGTAAGATTAGTTTAAGTTTGGATTGCGCGTAGCAGACTGGCCTACAGACTGAATAAATAAACGTTTTAATTCCGAATAAAGAATGATCATTTCGACTTCACGCTATGTCCACTCTGTCCACTAACTCTTTGCCAGTCCCTAGGCCGTTTGGTCAACTATTTGCATTGGTAATTCATAATAATGTTACAACTAGGACAATTGGCACCCTCTGATTGGGCTCTTTGTAATCTCGTTTGGCCAGCCCTGGCCCTATTGATTTTTGTTATTACCTTTTGAGTATTGACCTTTGCTTTTTGATTTACTGCCCATTGACCAGTTTGTTTGAAAATCGGGTTGCAATTTATGTTGAGCTAATACTGATGCACTTATTCGGAATTTTTAGACAGTACAGTAAATAAACCTCCTTCGGGTAGTAGGGAACAAAGGAATTAAAAGAAACACACTCACACAACCACATGTTACGCCATTCTGGGCGGAAGCTTCTCTCCAGCTGTATAAATTGCAATATCTTTGTGTAAAAATTATTTGAGTTAATTGTTAATTAAATATTTACGTAAAATGTACAGAAGACAGAGGTAAGTAACAGGAAAAAATTGCGGTAGTTTAATTTTAATAAATTTACTACGTAAAAATATATTTTTTTATTTTGGGTTAAAGCTTATCTCCTGAACCTGAACTTGGCAGATAGGAGGAACAAATTACTAATTAAAAACTAGATAAGTGTATTATATATTTTATATATTAAAAAAAATGCACCAGGGGATAGATAATAAAACCCAAGGACCTACCTAATGCTGTGTTATACGTAAAAAAAGCCTTCGGGTTTTACGTCATCACACTACTTACGAGCAAGTGTGATGAAAATACTCTTGGCCAATTTTCGAAACCAACTATAACCAAGTTAGAGCTCGTCGAGTCGACCAGCTAATGCTGTTATTTGCAGCTGCCGGCGACAACGACTCATGCATTCAGACCACGTCTGATGAATTCTTCGCAGCAGCCAACTCCTCATTAGCGGAGGCACCAAGCCAAACAACGTCGAAAGTTAAAGTTTTCGGTTAAAGTTTTTGTTTCACGATTTTAGACTAAATTAATTGAGATAAAAAAGGGCTTAAACTTTCTTTGAAGGCCGGCAGCAGACCAGTGATTCTTGAGTTGTTGGTAGGGTCGGCATCAAAAGTAGCTGCATACTTTTATACTTTGTTGTTTTACAACAACGTACTTAACACCATACTTTGACAAATCGATAAAACGACAATGAAATAAATCCGCTACTTTTAATTCTGACTGTACTCATGGGCGGTGATGATCATTTCACATCAGATGATCCGCATGCTCGTTTGCCTCTTTCTCGTAATGACAAAACTAGGGCATTACAAAAGATGAAGCGAAGGTGAAGTGCGTTTAAAAGGTCCAAGGAAAGGATTGTAAAAGTTCCCTGAAAGGGATCGCTCTACTTTACCTTGGAAAATTTTCTCCATGTACCATCAGCCAAATATATAGTCTACCACCCTAAAGTTGATAATCGTTTATTTATTTATTTTTAAAAAGATTACAAAGTGAATTTACAGCATTTCATAAAACAATAATGCCAATAGACGTGTCTATCAACTTGAAAGTTTTTATTTTTAAACAAGTTCCTATCAAATGAATATGTCGCTGAAGTCTAACTTTCAAGTTGACAGACACGTCTATTCTATTGGCATTATATTATTGGCAAATAATCTTATTTGGCTGATGGTACCTCTGTTTTTGTACTGCTTAATGGGGGTAATGTTAATTCAAGAGTAATGACTCTTGTATTATAAATAAACAAATCACAGCTCCAAGCGAATACAGACTTGAAAAATTGTTTTTGTTGCAATCTACCTTCACACGTTCTTAAGATACGAAGTATTGACAGACAGACGGATAAATAAACGAAGTAATCCTACAAGAGTTGTTAAAGAAAGTCCAAATTTCAAATACAATAGCAATCACTTCGAACGCGTTTCCTCTAAAACTAAATAACAGCTAAAACTAAAAAGCCTCGTTATTCTAAAACTAAAGGCCGTTACCTTATTTTTAAGGAGCTCCGGGCACATTACAGCTAGCTTAGTTTGCCCATTTGGCTACCAGGTAAAGCTAGGTCCACACCAGCGCCTATGATATAACTCTGAAATCAGCCATTCCTATGCAAATTCGTTCGCTGAACCAACTATGGCTTTATATAAAGGACAATCTTCCCGGTTAAGGCGGTGCATTCGACACTGTTCACTTGAATATATTTCTAGGTTTAGTATTTATGCTGTGCTATGTATGTTAAAATTGAGACTTACCAACTTATAAATAGCTTATAAATAATACATAAAATACATACTCTTAACTCATAATTAAACGTCCAAGTATGGAAAACAAACATTCGTATTCTTTAAACAGATATCTGCCTTGACCGGAGGGAGATCGAAATCAAGACCTAAAACTTTACAGTCAGGTCTCTAACCACTGTGATATGTGATACGTCCGGGTGATACGTGTTTATTTTTATACAAAATCTTACCATTTACCGCTTTCACTTCATTCAATATTTATGTCGCAGACCCAACAGAACTATCACCAAAACCACTTAATTGCTTATCCTGCCGGCAATCAGCTAG
The DNA here is from genome assembly GCF_025370935.1 of Choristoneura fumiferana. NCBI lineage: Eukaryota > Metazoa > Arthropoda > Insecta > Lepidoptera > Tortricidae > Choristoneura > Choristoneura fumiferana. The sequence continues at coordinate 21,863,822 of NC_133473.1, forward strand.
CAGTACACTTACGCTGCTGTATTCCGGTGTAGAAAATAAGACGGCCGGTCAAATTGTGTGGTATGGTTGGATTTATTTTATTCTCTAATTTAGTACGTATGTTTATTCTTTGCCTAGCAACATAAGCTTTGCTTACGTTAGATGAAACTACTTAAATCACTTGGTGTCAAGTGTCGCTGGCTGTCTTGAAAGTTTTGAATATAGTTTAAAAATACAGAGTTGAACTTTAAGACAGCACCGCGAGTGCCCACAGAATGTTTGCAACGGTCGCTATAGAAATAGAAGTAAGTGAATTTTCCCCTTTATGCAGCCACTTGACTCCGAGTACAGAAGGTTTTATCCTTTGATTACTCTTCGGAACTTTCCGAAGAAGCCCGAGCGCGGACGAAGAAACCCGATGAGCCTCCAGGGATCGAATAGATGAGAATTGTTGCAAAATGTTTGTATTTTCCTAAAGTCACTTGGAGATTGAAATTTACTTTCGGTATGCCTATTGAATCCTTGGCCTTGGAGGTTAGAGTTGGAAAGTTCGGCTCGATTGTTCCTTGGGAATGTGTCTGTTACTTTATTATCTAGTAAAAAAGGCAATGAAAAAAGAAAGAACCAGTCAATATCGCATGTTTTGTCGACTGAGAATACTAGACTAGTCAATAATAGAAGGCGGAATAATTCCGAGAGAAGATAAATTAAGAGAGAGAGAGAGAGAGAGAGAGAGAGAGAGAGATAGAGACATTTATTTACACATATTCGATACACAGAAAAATAACGTTAGGAAGAAATAATAATTAAAAAAAAACATCGAATAGTATAAATTGGGACCCACTCAGCATAATTTTTCAGTGGGACCCATTTACCCACCCATATATAATTATGTCCGTTAAACATTAACATTACCAATGAGAAATTTTGTGAACACGTTTGTAACCTTAGGGCCAGTACAGACTAACTGCATTCCAGCTGCAACGTAACTGCCAACTGCTGACTGCCCATACATTTCATGCAGTCAGAGTGCAGTTGTGCCGACTGCAATCGAACTGAAACGAAAAATGTATGGGCAGTCGGCAGTCGCGATATCGTTATGGACTGGCCCTTATACAATAGAGGTACAGGATGTCTAAAAAATAATCAAAAATGTCAATTCTGCAGCCCATCCATAAAAAAATGTGACCACGAAAATGAGGCGATTGAAATGCTCGAATAAGACCCCTAACCGTTAAATTGACAGTGTGCATTACCATTATGATTCAAGACAATCTTTTTGCATTTTCTTACGGTATTGGACTATAAGGTAACGATGAGGTTTTTAGATTTTATTTAATAAATAACACGCAATATATACAATAATTAACAAAAAGAAATAAAAATAGAACCAAAACTAACTTAATCTAATCCTAAAAATCTATATTTACAAATATCACCCAAGTCGCTGATATTGGGCAGGGTGCCCATAAGGCTGGCTACGTTTCCTCGTTGTATGGCAATGCCCATACGTTGACCGAGGAAAGAACCAGCCCTATGGTCGCCAGTGGAACGGGCAAGCTTCTTTTTCAAAAAATAAAAAAGTTTTTTAGCTTCGGCTCCCCACGAAAAGCCGGGCAAAAGCCGTAAATATTAAGTTGTTTGCCAAATTCTCATATTTATTACGATGACGTTTGAATCACGAACTTTTCAATTTTGTCATTTAAGGATTAAGAGAAGTCACACCCAGTATGTTCCCAAATAAAACGGCACTCCCGCAGTAACACGCAATCAAAACTTGCTGCTGCATGCGCAAACACAAGCTCCAGACAATCGCGAGACAGCAAATTGTAATCAACAGTGCTTGCTCAATCTTGGTAGAGCTCATATTTTTGCCTACGACGAAAGAGAGGTGTATATGTTTAGGGTGCGTTTGTTTGTCTCACGGCTATGCCACATGGAGGGAAAGTACTCGTTTATATGTATTTATACACATCGAAGTTATAGGGGCGTCGAAAATGGCCAAAACTGCTTTAAGAAAAGGATGGTACGGCCGTGTCGCTTTTTACTTTTTGCTCGACTTGGCGGCACATAAATAATTTGGCCCACTCTACATACAGAATTAACTATTACTGCATAAATTTGAGATTGAGAGCTAGATTTTTTGCTGCTCATTATAATTGAGTCCGTCCGCGTCGAATTCGTTTATCGCTATCCCGAGGGAATAATGCAATTTTCCGGGATAAAACTATTCTACGTTCTTCCAAGGGACTGAAACTAATTATTTGTGTACAGAATTTCATCTATATCGGTTCAGACGTGAAAAGGTAACAATCAAACAGATTTACAAATTTTCGCATTTACAATATTACCTAGTGGAACAGAAATGTTTACTGAAAGAAGCCGTCATTACAAGCTTTTATTTATTTTGATTTTGTAAATAGTTTAAACTGCATTCAAATATTTATGAATAATCCCTTCTTGAAATCGGATTCGATTTCACCAAGTGGTGAAAATCACCCGTATTAATGTATGTATGTATGTAAATACTTTATTGTAGATAAAACAAACAAATAATACAATAAGAAAACAACTAAACAAAAAGAGTGCAAAGGCGAAGCTAACCTAAACTGGAAAGGAAAACTTAAAGATAGGCGAATAGTAATTTAGCAGTGAGAAGAAAGGAATATATAATTTACAATTATATTAATTTTCCTGTCGTTATAAAAGTAAAAAAATATTAATTTCCTCTTATTTAAGATACTATATTATTTAGAAAAAAAATCTATATGATTGAGCCTTTTGATTGTTATCGTAAAATAATTAAATTAAATTTTATAGATAATTTACCTTTGATATGAAACTAATGTCTTAAGTGGCCACCAATGACCAATTCAACCAGTATTCTTTGCACAAGAAACTGTGACTACAATCCTCTAAAGTCAGTCTTTGCGGAAGTTAAATGATATCCAATTTCAAAACTGCATCAGGATCCGGATCCCAATCCCGGTAGGTATTTAGTTAGGACGTAGTTCCTACTTTTTCTCTTTAGTAAGAGGAAGAGCTTTCATTTACATCCAGGAACTTTTTCACGGTAACTTGAACTTTAATTAAAAACAGAATTACCTTGAATCGAGCGCACACGTTCGGCGGATATTTACACTTGGTGTCACCGATAAGTGTTTGGTTTTAAAGCGCTAGGTTGTTTTATGTGATAAACGCTGCGTTATACGCAATGCGTTTGCGCTACGCTCACCGCGTAAGACAATGTTTGGTGTAGATAAATTATCGAGAGCGTGGAATTGTATGTACGAGTAGTGGCATTCTGTATTTGAAATTTCCCTTTTCCCGTACTATCAACATAAAAAGAGGTTTGTAATAATTATATTGAAGAAAAAAATTCCAAAATAATGTCAGTGTCAAATATTATTTACGTTGTGTGTATATTTTAACGGCTCATTTTATTGTATTCTCATAATTATTTTAAATAATTCTTTCTGGATCCGTACGACTGTAAAGTACACAGTTTTAAAAACTATGGCAGAAAATAAGTTTGGTCCGATTGAGAGTCAAAGTAAGCGAAATGATAAAAAAAATACAAATGATAGCGAATGCAAGCAAAAAAGGACTGAGTATTATTTTACTTGTTAAGAAGAGAAAATAAGACAAATTCTTTTGTTATTCTCCTTTTAATGCGAACCGTACAACCACTACAAATGCAATTCCAATCTCTCGCTAATTCATCTATAACATTATCTGATGCAAAATTAATGTGCGTCAAACGCATTGCGTTTATCGCATAAAACAACCGAGCGCTTAAGAGTGTTTATACAGGGTGCCCCAAGAAGTAGTGATATACTAAAGCCGGGAGATAGAGGACCTAGAGGGCTATCTGAATCACCCCCATGTATGTTCCGCGATTTTTCGTATTTTCGGAGTTATGTTTTTTTTTTTTTTTAACACTTTTTTCACGGTTTTTTCGGAATGTAAGTATATTGTTAGGGTTCCATTCCGGAAGTGTGACAAATGGAACTCTATTACTGTCACTTCTCTGTCTGTCTGTCTGTCTGTCTATCTGTCTGTCATAGGGTTTGTCTTCAGAAGCGTAATAGTTAGACAGATGAACTTTACATACTCGTACCTGTGCTACCGGCAGCCAGGATTTTTTATGGGAGGTTAAAATAACGTATTTCTGTATCTTAACCATGACATTCATTTAATTACATAAACTTTCTAACAAAATTATAATTGCCAGCAATGTAGGTTACAGCAAAGTAAATTGACAAGTAATAATCAAAGTATCTGTCGGCCATCATTTACACTTACTTTGGTTTGATTTAATTTTAATTTTGTAATTTTTCACTTATTGTAATACTTTGCATAATGTTTGACAAATAAAATTTAAATACATTAGTAGAAGATGTGACAAATATGATTAAAATGTCATGGTTAAGTTACAGAAATACGTTAGCTTAACCTCCCATAAAAAAGAATGGCTGCCGGTAACACACTGTATAAAGAATATTTTTATTGAACATGAAACTATCGTGAGACTCACTCATATTAAATGCGAGTCACGTGCTTCCGAGAAGAAGAGCTACGAAATAGCCCGAAACATGTCGAGCTAAACTCGGTTTAAGAAGTGAGTTATCCGTTACAATATCATTTAATATTTTTATTGCCGCTGCAGCAAAGAAATTAAACACAAGCTCTAAAGTTTTGGATCTTTTAAAAAGTGACATCGTGCGTGACAGAATATAGAGAAAGAAAAATTACGTATCACGGTCACGAATTTGCCTCAAATCAGCCATTAAGTTATTAAAATAGTTCTATACTCATGAACTTACACATAATTCATTTTTTTTAGTTCAAGGCTAGTTTAATCTGAATGTATAATAGGTATTCCAGAATATAGCACACATCATTGTAACAAACGACTTCGAAAAGGCGAATTATTACGTGATATTCACAATCGAAATGTCGACAGCTCTTGAGACAGTAGTGTCACGTACCCTATTCAATTCAAAAAATAAAAAATATAAAAATAAAAATAAAAAAATATTGCATTTTTTTCTCTGTTTTCAATTTACGTGTGTATTCGTTTCAGTGTCGCGCAGTGTAATGTATCGCGGTCCAAGCAGTTTATCTATCAGAGACAGGCTGCGTCTGCGTCTCCCGGGATAATGTGGTGCCTACGACGTTCAAGCTGGTTAATTTTTTGGCTTTTTTTATTATTAAATACACTGGTTTACATGTGATTACGTATGTGTAAACTTTTTGTACTATTTTTGGTGTGCAATAACGATTTTGTATTGTATATATAACATACATAAGACACATAAAAATAAGATACACAAAGTTGAAATAGCAATACATAATATTTTTTGTCATGTTCACGTTCGTTTCGCCTCGCTAGTTTTTCCAACTACCCGCCACTTGACCATTTTGTGATTTTTTTTTTTAAATTATTGTACTGTGTTGTAGTGTGTAATAAAAAATAATAAAATTGTATTGCATGAAACAGAAGGGCAAATGAACAAGTAGTTCACCTGATAGTACACGAACACCCATGGACACCAGCAACATACGAGCATTTGCCGATGCGTTTCCAGCCCACAGGGCTAAAATTGAATAGCTACCTCATTTTATATTCAACATTTTTATTTAATCCAGAAAACCGGCCAAGAGCGTGTTGGACACGCCCGAAATAGAGTTCCGTAGTCATTACGAAAAAATTAAGTAATATTTTTGAAATACATAAGGGAGGTGTGCGTGTTTGTGCACTCATTTGTATTATTTCCGAAAGCGAGGGAAAGCTACGCAAAGAGAGGCGAGACTGAAAGGGAGGAACCTTCTACTAAAACCGCGATGTTGCGAAGTAATTTATAAGCGCAATATCTTATTTATATGACTGTATAACAGAGGACCCGAAGAGACACGATCTCTTCAGAGGAATTTATTTAAAAAAAAATTAACAGCTGGCTTATTGACGAATGTTTTTACGGCGTGAAATATTTTCTCAAGACATGTAAAATTAGATAATTTGTATAATTTTGTATTATTTTAATTATTTTTGACCGGTTAATTTATATTTTATATAATTCTCAATTTTAATCTAAATATTTGCACGCCTATTTAATTTAACTACTAATAATTCTCAAGAAAACGTAACCGTTACAGTTTTCCTTGTAAGTTTGATATACTTACTACCATCCTGATTTTCTTATATTTTTCCAACCGCCGGTTTAGATGTTAGAGGGGGGGAGCTCGATTTTAATGAAAATTTGTATATTTGTTTCTACGGAACCCTAAAAAACTACTTATACTATAAATAGGTACAAAAGTTTTCGAATGTGTGTGTTTGTTATTATTTCACGCTGCCACTTGAAAACGATGCAAAGACTACTTTTTTACTTCAATATTTCATTGGAATCAGGATAATAATTTACGCAAACAAAACTTTGAAATCTTAACAGCAAAATTTACAAAGGGTTATTCTTCAACTTGCACATAGTACCACGTAGAAGGTACGTGTAGATCGATACTTAGGGATTCTTATGTAAATTTCGTAAAATCCTGAAATTTCAGTGACCTAATAGTAAATCCGAGCGAAGTCGCGGGTAAAACCTTGTTATAAGCACAAACTTCCTGAACTACGCAACCTGCTTGTAATACCCCAACTTTACAGCCTAGAAGAAGCGGTAACCCATTTGCATATTATTCGTTTATTACTGGAATTCATATGCAAATGTCAAGTGAGACCCTACGGAGCGCTAGTCTGACCCTAAAGGTCCCGCGATGGCTCTGAATGTTTGCCAACTTTCAATGGTTGTGAGAGATTTTGTAATATGATAAGTGAGCCGTGATTTCTGATATTTAAAATAGTTTTTATCGCGTACACCTACTTAAATTCGCTCACACTAATTTCACAGACAAAATCGCAAAGGTGTTGAGTGTGGCCCATAATTTTCAAAAATCATTTTATCGTGGCAGTTTTTCCGTTTCCATATTTTCCCAATGCCTTTCTTTCCATTGACACCTAACTATGTACCTACGGCACTAGACTGGTTGTTTGGAATAAAACACGCGGCGCATCAATTATCAATATTACTTTGACACGTACCCCTGTCACGGGCGTCAACAAACTATAGTGAAAGGTTCACAAATCCGCGCTGTGAACAAATTTTGTGCGCCGTTTTGATGTAAGACACATGCAGTCTATACATAAATGTCGATGCTTTTTTTCCTAATATTTTTTTTCCTTGGGCAATTTTTCATAAAAAAAGAAAATCCGTTCCCTATAATTTTCTCTTCTTTTTAAATCCCCGTGGTGAAAATAAATAAAATAATATATGTTTATGCAAATAAATTACATTTAAAAATGCCCGATCAGAAACTAAATATACTTAACATTAAAACTCAAAGATAAATTTGAACGAAAAACTAAATTAGCTGATATCTCCGGATCACATACGTTCCACTACCGGGCACAGGGCTCCTCACACAACGAGACGCCTTGGGCTATTGCCTAGTTGCCTCTAATTGTTTGTATTATTTGTGATGTATAACTTGTAAACGAATTATTAATGACTACAGCGGGTTAGGCTCAGACGGAGATGGCGGGACGACCTGGAGGTATTTCTCGTCTGGCCTTAGGTTGCTATCGATTGTACCCAGTAGTGGTCAGTAATCCAAGCTAGATTATTAATTAGTTTAATTTAATTTTTATTTCTACCTTCTTCTTCTTCGTCTTTAACAACAGTGTTGGCAGTGATGAAATATGGATTCGAGACGTGATGCTTCACTATAGGTCTTATAAATAGGCTCAGAGTTGATCAGCGAGCTATGGAGAGAGCTATGCTTGGGGTTTCTCTACGGGATCGAATCAGAAATGAGGAGATAAGACAAGGGTCACCGACATAGCCAAGCGAATTAGCTTGTTGAAGTGGCAATGGACAGGACATATAGCACGAAAGCAGTTGGCCGTTGGGGCCCGAAAAGTACTTGAATGAGAACGAACGAGGAGTTCGTGTTGTCACGTCTAAGTAAAAGATGTACAGGTACGTAAGTTTGTACAAGTGTATTTTTCCTAAATTAAGGAAAGCTGTTCAATATTTAGCTCATTACATTACTTATGCGAAAAACGTCTATGTCTGTGTGATGCATTAAATTTTCATGCATAAACCCTCTACCGCTTCCACTCTAATCCTTAGGTTACCATACTTACTTAATATTATAAATGCGAAAGTGACTCTGTTCGTCTGGCTATCTGTTGCCTTTACACCTTTAGACCGCTTAACCGATTTAGATAACATTTGTCATGTAGATATTTTTCACATCATGAGAAGGACATAAAATAGTTACTGCGGAGAAGTAAATAATCAACTTAAATTTCGCTCACATTTCACTGCCCAAATCATGCAAACCGTACCAAATCACAATAACAATAAGCAAACAGGCGATAAGCGCGACAATTTCCGCCAATCAGACGCTCTGCATTTGCACCAATCAGGTCGCTTTAAATTTGTAATGTAATCCGGCACAGAGATTAAGCGGTGCCGGTAAATAAATGCGATTGTCGGATTAAAAGTTACCGGTTCATTAAACAGCCACCGGCGCTGGAAGCTTGTTTTAATTTGCTGCCTTGATTCTATATTGTTTTCAATGCATCGTTGGCTATGGTTACTTGGTTGGTTAAAGTAGCTGGGTTTAAAATATGTTGCATTTCTGTCAAAATATGAACCCACGTACAAGGTGTTAATTATTACACTGAAAACCTCAAACACCCCAAGTTTTTTTTTTGGATATTTTTAAGCTAGTTTATTGCAACCTATTCTGCAATCGGAATTTTGTACATCATCATCATCATGTCAGCCGAAAGACGTCCACTGCTGGACATAGGCCTCCCCCAAGGACAAGGACAAAGACAGGGGTTTTGTACATTGTTTGAAGATAATTAAAACTGACAGGAATATGGCCAGCATTAATTTATAAATAATATACGACCTCGATACATTTGTACGGAACCCACGATGCGCGAGTCCGACTCGCATTTGACCAGTTTTTTACGCTTGGAAAAATGACAAACAATTTATCCAAGCCTCACGTCCATGTCTGAAATGTTGAAGAAAGTCGTGGACGAAAGCTAGTAAATAAATATGCACAAGTTACTTTACCCCTCATATCGAGCTTGTGCTTCTAGCTCACGATATATTTTGCCAAACATGCTGCTTCGTGGCACAGTGAGACAGACCTGCGCAAACCACAGTTTTTTTTAATTCTCTTCTTTTAAGGCCCTAAAATCTTGATAGATCGGTCGTGGTCGTCTGGCGGTGTAAAACTTCATGATGAAGAACTAAAACAAAAACTTGGCTCACCCGCGACCCTATGATAGCTACGTTTATGCAAGATATGCGAGTTCATGCAGTTCCTACACCTCCACACTATAACAACACACAAAAATCATACAAATCCATTAATCACCACCACTACACAACACTGACACGTTTAGAACTCAACCAGAGCTCATCTTCAGAGCAACACAACCGTACACCACGCTACCAGATGTTAGACTACATGGTAGCATGGTGTATGGTTGTGTTGCTCTGAAGATGAGCTGTGTTTGAGTTCGTAACGCGTCAGTGTAATGTGGTGGTTTCCCCTTGCCTTCTACACCACAGTGCTGCGGGGCTACTCCGAAATTCGAAAATCGAAGTTCGTGTAGTTCCGTCCCTCTGACGCTTATACTACTTAACACGAGAGTGAGAGGGACGGTACGATACGATTTCGTAGTTGATGATCTATGTGAAATTCTCAATCTATGCTAGTTCCGTGGGTAAACTGGAGACAATGCCTTCCCAATCCGAAAGGACTTTGAAGTAACAAATACTTATTTCGTTAAGACTACTTTAATACTATTTATAGCAAAGACCGATTACAACTTTTTTTTTATTTAGTTCCGCTCACTCCTTGTGGTTTATGGCTCTCGTTCCAATAAAATTTTGGCAAATTTACATCTGTTTCTTTCACATAAACGATCTGCGACGAATACCTGTCTAAATATTATACTATTCTCGAACTTGCATTATTAAGTTAAAGTGGCAACAATGGGCGGGCCACATCGCTCGAAGAACAGATAACCGCTGAGAAAGAAAAGCCCTCAAGAGGGCTACTAACCGGAAAACGAAGCTTTTGCTTTGGCTTTCCCGCTAGATGGATTAATGACATCGCGAGAGTTGTGGGCAACCGGTGCAAGTGGCAAGTTGTCGTTCGTTTTTGCGTTCTTTTTGTTCAGCAGTGGACGTCATCCGCCTGATGATGAAATACAAGTCGGTCTTACTAGTGCACGTGCACCTGCAATTTGAAATCTCAAGTGCAGTGCCGGTTACATCCGACGAACAGCCGGTAATTGGACTGAGCATGCAGGGAGCTTGCAAATTGACCGAAATATTAGCCCGGGCATGCTACTTGAACATTTTGTATATGCAATATTTTTGCTTTCAAATTGGTTGGAAAGTTGAGCCTTGATCGCTTTAAGCTTGCTGAGAAGAGTGGCTGAAGACAGCGATAGAGAATAAAATAAAATAAATAAATATTGAAACGTTCTCGAATGGAGACTGCGAATCGACAAGAGCAATGTAGGACGTCCACGAACGAGTTGGACGGATGATCTGATTTAAAGCCGCGGGTTCCCGATGGATGCAGACCGCTCCCAACGGAAGCAACTGGAAGTATATGGGTGTTTATGATTACATATCCGGAAATAATCACCTTATAATTTTCGTGTTTTGAAAAGACCTGTCGAAATATATGCCACACGTTAATTTTTGCTGAAAACATTGACAATTGTAACTCGCACGCAGCGACTTGCATGTGCTAATGCCTGTACAAAAATTGGCGCAAAAACTGTATGGCATCCTAAAGCCATCTCTGCGCTACCGTTTTGCCGTCTTTGTAGGTATACTTTACGGAAGCGATACATGCCCTCGGTACCGCTCTGCTTTCAGAATATGACATATTATAAGTGCGTGTGAGTGTGAGCTAACTTTGGGGGCGTAAGCGTGAGCTTGCCTTCGGAATCCAAAAGCTTAATGATTACTTGACCTGAAATGTATAGGTATTTAAGAATCATTTTTTATTTTATTTATGACGGTGGAAGCATTCTACACTTCCAGTGAACGTAGATATAGTTAGATATTATCATCATATTGTTTAGTTTTAGTTTTGTAAGCAAGGGACCCTGTATCCATCCCGTATTGTTATTGTTCTTTTCATATAATTTTATTCTTTAATTTTACATTGTAACTTTTTAAAAAATGACTGCCAAGTTTCTTGCGGCGCATTCTTCTTGGCAATGATGGTCTTTCCGAAAGCGCTGGTAGTTTAAAAAAATGCTGATTTAAATTTGAATTAAGTATGATCGAACGTATAGCCGGACCCACTAGCGCTAAATTTACTAGCCAGCCTGTCACAAAAAAAATCCTCTTTACCTACTCCTGTGCATAATTTATATTTTCATATTCTATTATCAATAGCGTTACTAGCAAAATACTTCAAAATACGAGCCTCGCAGCGTCGTTTGTCAAAGCGCGTCTTGAAAGTTTCTCTATTACGGAACCCTCGAACCTCTGACATGATCATAATTGATGCGAATTTACTGGCGTTAATTAATGGTATTGTTTTGAAAGATCACTTTAAACAACTATTTTTTTAAACATCTCAGATTCAGGATTTTTTGCGGAGCCCCATAGCAATAACGCCTGACTAGCTAGATGTTGGTAGCTTTTATGATGTGGTAGACCCTTAGGTACTGCATAACCACTTGCTGGCTGCAGTGCGAATGGGCCGGCTCGACCGGGGTAGTACAGTCACCAGCAAATATATAATATTCTCTGCAAATAAATTTTAATCTTCTATCTATCTATCAGCACCAATATGTGACAATCAGAACGTACTATGGCCAGCAAAAGTCGATGGACAATTCCAAAACATAATCGTCTGACACGTGAAACGGCGCCATCTATGTGTTTGAAGTGTATTAGCGGTATTTACTTATTTACTAACTTAGTTAGTTTATTAAGATGCCACTAGATGGCGCTGGCGCTGACCTTAAAAAAATATTTTATATTCATGTTAGAAATTTGATATTTCACTGCCGTAGTAACTAAATTATGTCCCTGCCTGCGAAGCGCGTAACGACATTTTCTGTCTCTTTCGTACTTGTCGTAAGAGAAGGAGAATATTATTATTCGCATTACTATCGTTTCTTGTCCTTCAAATATTCCAACGATAAATTCTTTGGTGTGTGTGAAGTTCCCAATCCGCACTGGGCCTGCGTGGGAACTACGGCCCAAGCCCTCTCATTCTGAGAGGAGGCCTGTGACCAGCAGTGGGACGTGTATCTATAGGCTGGGATGCTGATGATAGTGAAATTCTTTATTTACGAAGACTCATGTTGCGAATTAGTGTCAACTTTAGTAATCTCCAAATCTAGCAGTAAATTTACAAAAACACAAACTCAATATTATCGCCTGGTGGGATTTGAACTTGTGACATACGAACGAAGAACGAAGTTCACAACCACTTGACCATCGTACTGTTATCTTACGCGATGAAAATCGGATCTATATCGGGTCGTCTTAAAATTAATCGGTAAGTCATGCGTGTTTAACGAAACTTAAAGAGGGTAGACTGAAGATCTTCAAACTACCAGGCTAAGTTTTTATTACAAAGATTTTGCTGCTTGTTCAGCTGCTTGCAACATCGTTTGATCGTCTCTTTCAAGTTGAATCTGCTTATTATCGTAATTATTCTTTAAAATGAGTTCTCATCGCAATATTGAAATGGTTAAAACATGTGAAATTATTAATTTATATGAAGAAGGAAAAAATATGTCGGAAATTTCTAGAGAAATTGGAGTTAATAATGTGAGTTTTTTTGTTTACGTTCATCCTACCAACTTCTTCATTAAAATTATATCTACGTTATATTATTTTATGTTTATTTATAATTATTGTTACAGATAAAAACAGTTATATTATGGGTACGACGATATCAAGACGAAGGATCTTTGCTGCATCGTCAAAGATCGGGTAGACTACGACTCATAGATGCCCCGCCAGCTCACCGGATTTAAATCCCATTGAAAATGTATGGGGTGTTATAACCATGTCCAACGTTGGGATAACCAAAATAAGCGAACTCTGTTACGTTAGAAGCCCACTGTGTAAAAATAAGGGACAGTTATTCGCGGCTCTAATATGTGTGAAAATCTAGTTGCATCGATGCGATTCTTTTTGCAAGCAGTTATCGACAATCATGGTTACACCAGTTATTAAAATAAAATTGATAGTTACGTGTAGACCGGGTTATATACTGAAACAATTATGTTATAATAAAATATATAAGGTGCAGATATTTTCAGGGTATGTAATTAATAACCTAAGAATCATAATTGACGCATAAATTATTTAAGTATTGTGTGATAATATTTTTTTTGCTTCATACAAAAATACCATTCCGTCCAAAATATATGACTGTAATCTTATTATAACTGTCAGTAACATATTACACACTACAGTGGATCTACGCCATCAATTATTGTTAAGTAAATGTTTAAAACTGGAAAACTTCAATTATTATAATTTATAACGCTTTCGAGTCTTATGATAACCCGGTCTCAGGTATAATACTTTCAAATACTATTTTTTTATTGTGGTTCAGCTTCAATCCTCTTTCCAGAATCGGAAATGAATACTTAAGCTAATACCTCAATAAAATGTTAAAGTACAACTTTTGGTCAGGTGCTAATTAAATAACTGAAAACCTCACACGACACCCAGAAAATATTTTTTCATTTTATTTTAAGTTGGTTGTTTGCGTTTATTTTCGAATAACTTCATTATTTCCCAAAATAATTGTATGTTTTACGTAATCAGTAAGTAATTCTACTTCATTTCTAATTTTACAGTTGTCATTTTTAATGCCAGATTTAGAAGAAAGCCAAACTGACGCAAAACGGCCAGTAGGTATTAAATTATCTAAGGGGTATGAAACATCCCTAAAACATTTAATTGGTGTATGCATTCGTAATATTTAGACTGGGCACAATAAAAAAAGGATTTAAAAACTCAAACACAACCTGATTTAAAACATAGTGTAATCGATTCTACTCTGGATTCTGAACAAACTACTTTCTGGTTTTCAGTTATTTTATTAATATATAGTATAACATTAATAACTGCGTCAATATTTAATGAATAGAAATATTGTTTTAGGAATAAAAAAAATATGTTTTAAACTTCAAAACGTGTATTATTTCTGTTACAACGTTTATTTTTTTTAATTTCCATATCATTTATCTACAAAATTAAAATAGAAACTTATAAAATATAAAAAATAAGAACAAAAAAAACAATTCTGATATGTAGGATACGAACTCATGATCATTAACGAGTTTATTTAAGCAGCCGATCAAGCTCAGCTATCAACACATTACTGTCACGGGATAAAATATCGATCATATCATAATAACTGTTTAACAGCGCCATCTAGTTCATTTCTTGTGAACACTTAACAAAATCGCCAACTCTCTCGTGTTCAAGCGATTATAGAACGTAAGGTGTCCATCCACTTATGCAGGCCATTGTACATAAATATCTGATACGACTCTATTTCTAGTACGGTAGGAAGTATCAGATATTCTTGCACGCTCCGCTGTGGGAGATATTAATGCAGGTGACTGTACCACACTCCTACAGAATACCGGGGTGAAATAGTAGTTATGCTACTGTGTGTGAGTGGGAGATCCGGTGGCCTAACACCAGGGCAACACGAGGGCAATATAAAGGTGCATAATCTGCTTTTCTTTCAACTATTACAGGAATAGTAGACGAAAAAAAAACTCATGCAAAACAATTAATAGGAAAGAAATGTCACTAGCACTCAATGATTCCATTTTTGTAAGTTTACATTCGCACTCTCAAAAAATGTCCACGGAAGATTCGCAAGGCAATAGAAGATATTTTTACCCGCGATTTGTCTAATTTCGGATGGGCGCCAGGTTGACCAACCAAACACACAGTTTTTTTTTTAATATACGGCTACTTACTATTTTTGGTAGGATTGGTAGCAACAAGTTTTTGTACGCAATATTATGTTAAATTTCATAAGACCGTCCAGGTTGACCAACCTAACACTAGATTTTTTTACACCATGCAGGCTAATTTTATAACAAAAATACTTGTTTAACCTCTTTGGTCGTGTAATTAAAGAAAAATCTAAAACAAGCAATAAAGGATTTTCATACATTTTTTCTGCTCTAGAGCAGAAAAGTCCCGCTTTGTGGTGCGTATTTAGTGCGGTTATGATGAAATTAAAGCATAGTTGGAAGAAAAAATAATTACTTCTCGCGCATCATCGCTGTGTTTTGTATGTTCAACAATTACAGCTGCAAAACCCTACGCTTATACAAACGTCTCTCCCCGGGTATAAAATTGAAACGCTTCGGCGTCTGTCCGTTTATCACTGAAATCGGCGGCGATACCTCCAAAACAATTGCCGGCTTCATACGCACCGGACAAAATTACATTTCCAATTCATGAAGGCAGTTTTTCCCTTTCTTTTTCCCTTTGCTACCCTCACTTTGCACCTCACGATCTTTTTCTATGAATAATTTTTCGAAGTAACTTGTTGACTTAATTTTATATCGGTTCGGAGGTTTTAACGGAGTGGGTTTTATTTAATAGGTACGTAAAGCTATTACGCTGGGTGTGGCATGTGAATTAGAGTGCTAGGTTATTTGATTATTCGTTTTGGTTGTTTGTAGGAGGTTTTCTTAGAGTAGACAGTTTGGAACTAAAAGAATTTCCTTGCTCACCCGCGACCTTATGATAGTTTAAGCTTATGCAAAATATGCGTGTTCATGCAGTTCCTCCACCTCCACGCTGTAAGAACACACACAAATCACACAAACCCATCCAGCACCACCAACACTACACTGACGCGTTTCGAACTCAACCAGAGCTCATAGTCAGGGTCAACAAACCACAACAACCGTTTTAATTTGTCACTGTAACTCCCCAAAATTCTTTTAGTTCATTGATATGGACCTCCGCAAAGTATAACGCCTGATTCAATAAATTAGACTGTTTAGGATGGTAGGTGTAAAGCTTGTGGTAAATTTCAGCAATGTCATTTCGCACCTAAATTTCGATAAACTCAGTGTGCGCTCATATTTCAACCCACGGTCCTCAGCTTGTGACGGCATAAGTCAAAAGTTTAGTCCACTACAACAGCTGTTGACCGACCGACCTACTATGTAAGTAATCTTAAATCTAAGTAATCTAGAGCGTTGTGTTTATTCAAAAATTATCTATTAGAGAAAATATCCAGAATATAATAAATATCATGGGACACTTGACACCAATTGACCTAGTCCCAAACTAAGCGAAGCTTTTACTATGGATACTAGGCAACGGATAAACATATTTATATACATATTAAACATCCAAGACCCGAGATCAAACATTCGTGTTATTCACACAAATATCTGCCCCGGCCGGGAATCGAACCAGGGACCTCAAGCTTCGCAGTCAGTTATATAATAATCAGTATAAAACTTGAAAGTATACGTTCTCTGACTTTAATCGATTGAAAGCAAATCTGAAAAATTTACCCGCAGAATTCATAAAGATATTTTCTTATCAGCGTTCCTAGAAAAGACAATGAAGACAATCTTAAATAGAGCTAACTATGGCAGTTTATTTGTATGAAAACCGTACAATTCGGAGCAAGAGCCATCAGTTCCAAGTGCAATACCTACCGTCGTGGCCACGTGTGGGCGAGTCTGTCAAAGACTATTAAAATATCATAGAAGCGAAATACCACTAATATTATAAATGCGAAAGTTTGATAGTCTTTTTGTTTGCTACTTCATCACGTCTAAACCAATTACTCAATTTAGATAAAATTCGGTATTCTCCCGGAAAATTGCATAGTTCCCGCGGGATAATGAAAACCAAATTCTATGCGGACGGAGTCGCGGGTACCGGCTAGTACAAAATAAATAAATTGATATTTTCAGATTAGAAAGTAATTGGCATAGTCTCAACTCTAATGCCAAAATTGGAAAAAAATATGTAAACATTCAGATATTTGTGACATCATCATCATCATAACTCATTACGATGCGTAATTATGTTTTACACGTAGAAATTAAATTAACACAAGTTTAGATGTTAGCTTAGGTTTTTCATAAAAACCCTAGATCCAACCAGAAACCCTAGTCTCAAAAGAACCAAACCCTTTTGATTTGCGACAAAATTTAAAGATAACAAAGATAGTTTTTTATAACCTTACCCTTCTTTTATCTAGCTGAGTGTTTGATCTATGGTAAATGGAACACGGGAGACGGTATCTCGTAAAATTCAAGTTATACCGCGATATTATACGTCGCTAAAACTGCAAAGGCTCAGATAGGTGTGAAGGAATCGACTTTTATGTCAACTGCTTACGTTAAGATGTTAGTTGACAGTTATTCTGATTGGATGGCGGGGTTTGTTGCAATTGTCGTAAATATGTGAAAGTAAAAGGTGTGATTACACTATCATACTTACGTCTCGTACTGTTTATGTGATGATTCAGTCTTTTAGAACTAATAAAACGCTTTCTAGAAAATTTCATTACTGAATTTGTACCTACATAATTTAAGCTTTTAAGCGAGACAAAATGACGATAATATCTTCACTTTGAATCAAAATGTTATCAGTATACTTTTAGTACAATTTTAGTAACGGACTCAATAAGCAAGTTTATTAAGGAACGGCAGATTTAACGGCAAACGACTCGCCAAGTTTGTTCGTTTGCATTTTTATTACTTTGTAATTTTACCCCGGTATTAAAATGTTCCGCTGGACTATGAGATGAGCGTAGCTACCTGCACTGCAGTCTATAAGTATTGGAATTGATTGGGCTTTAAAATACTTGAAATTTTGTTGGATTTCATGGTATAATTCTGGGGCCCTAGTGACATGCAAACATATTTTTTATATAACAATGGCGACAGCTCCGTCGGTAAAAAAAACACTAACCATACTTAATAGGCTAAACTGTGGCGACTTTAACTGTTTTCATACAATTTCGCCAACATTAAATAATCGTATTGTACTCTTTATTGTACATAAAAACACATGAAAAATAATAGAACACAGGATAATTATAATAAAAATAATGCACGAAAAAACGCAGCTAATTGCTTATCCAAGTAAATCCACGAACTCTGCAAGTCCCGTTAGCCAACGCGCCCCGGCGCCCGCGCCGGTCGACCGCCAGTGACCGCGCTAGTGCAAATCCAACCGCGACGGCGAATGCATGCTCCTTTGACACCGCCTAAACCATCCCCGCGACGCCCCCGCTTACGCTAAAGACGCTATTACTAGTTCCAGTATTTAGTGCTTGCAGTGCTTGGACGCTTTAATGCTTATTCGCGAGTTCAGTTAAATACCAACGGTGCTAGTTATAAGTAATAGTTAAGAACAATTGTGGCACGAACATTAAAGGTGTTATAATCATAAACTGGTACGTGTTATTGTACACCACTTGTTTCGTTCCCTATACTGGTGACCCAACGACGAAGAAATATGCAGCGGTCGGTCAACGGGAGTGACGGTACTAACGCCACGTCCAGGAATGCGTCCCAGGCGAACAACACCGGAGCTGAAATTTTCGAAGACTCAACGGATCAGGCTAGTTTGTTCCGTGTAGGCGTACGAGTTCCCCCATTTTGGCCAGACAGACCGGCACTGTGGTTTGCTCAAATAGAGGGACAATTTATTCTTTCCGGATTACGGCAGATTTAACAAAATTCTACTACGTGACATCACATCTCGATCATAAATTCGCTGCAGAAGTAGAGGATGTCATAACTAATCCCCAGCCGAGAATAAATACGCAACGCTTAAAGCCGAGTTGATAGGCAGACTCTCTGCCTCTCAGGAACAACGAGATAAACAACTGCTCGCTCATGAGGAACTCGGTGATAGGAAACCTACTCAATTCCTACGCCACTTACTACACCTTGCCGGCCCAAACAAATTGCCTGACGCTTTCATCAGAACCGTGTGGACCAGTCGCCTTCCGTTCAATTTACAAGCGATCGTAGCCTCACATCCAGATATGCCTCTGCTTAAGCTAGCTGAACTGGCAGATAAAATTCAAGAGTATGCATCACCCGGCCCTCACATTGCAGAGACATCGCCAATGCCCGGTCCATCAACAGCACTCAGTAGATACGTCAGCCCACCTGCATTTTCGCCCATGGAAACCATGTCACTACAGATAGCCGAACTTTCCAGGCAAATGGCAGCGCTGACAACCCATGTACTCGAGCAAAAAACGCGCCCTCACACCAGAGCCCCTAAAGCGGTAAGCAAGCGTATTAAGCAAACCCCGCCCGCACAGGAGCGCAAGAAAGACGTATGTTGTACCACCGCAGATTCGGCGCACTAGCCACTAGGTGCACACACCCATGTGAGTACAAGCCCGGAAAACTAACGAGGCAGCCTGAAGTGGCCGAAACGACTGCCTTACACGAAACGGCCGTATATTTGTCACGGATAAGAGTAGCAAACTACAATTTCTTATAGACACGGGTAGCGATCTCTGCGTCTACCCGCGATTAAAAATGAAGCATCGACAATACAAGACCGACTTTCAGCTGTACGCCGCAAATGGCTCAACCATTTCAACCTACGGATACGCTCACCTGGACTTGGACTTGGGGCTTCAACGCGCTTACCCCTGGCGATTCATAGTTGCTGACGTCACGAAACCAATAATCGGCGTGGATTTTTTGTCACACTATCAACTCATAGTAGACTGTCGCAACCAGCGCCTCATAGATAGTACGACGCTCAATAAGACGCCAGCGAAGCCCGCCATATCCTCACACACGATATCATCCATCAAGACTCTCATAGGAGAATCGAAATACCATGATATCATGCGAGACTTCCCTGACATTACCCGTCCATCAGGCACGCAGCGAATATCAACTCACAACACCGTGCATCATATAAGGACGACACCAGGCCCACCAGTCGTTTGCTCTCCTCGACGCTTGGCCACCAGACAAACTTAAGATCGCTAAAGAAGAATTTGAAGCCATGCTGAATAACGAACTGCTCGACCTTCCGAAAGCTCATGGGCATCCCCTTTGCATTTAGCACCCAAAAAGACAATGGATGGCGACCCTGTGGGATTACAGAATGCTCAATGCGCGCACTGTACCAGACCGCTACCCCATTCGCCACATCCATGATTTCACACAAAATATAGCAGGATGCAAAGTGTTTTCGACCATCGACCTCATGAAGGCATACAACCAGATACCCGTTAGTCAAGAAGATATACCGAAAACGGCTATAACTACGCCCTTCGGCCTTTATGAATTCCCATACATGACTTTCGGGCTCAGGAATGCTGGGCAGACCTTTCAAAGGTTCGTCGATGAAATGACCCGAGGCTTGAACTTTTGTTATACCTACCTGGACGACTTCCTGGTGTACTCTACGTGTCAAGAAGAACACGAAGATCACCTTCGTCAACTCTTCTCCAGACTGCAGCAATATGGAATGGTTATTAACACAGCTAAATGTGTCTTTGGGGCATCAGATGTTACTTTTCTCGGCTACAAGATCTCTAGAGACGGAATAAAACCACTAGAAACCAAGGTTCAAGCCATCAAAGACTACCCGTTACCCAAGACTGTCAAGGAGCTCCGAAGGTTTCTGGGAATGATAAATTTCTATCGCCGTTTTATACCCAACGCAGCCGAACTCAAGCTCCACTCAACGCGTTCCTGACAGGCTCTGTGAAAGGTTCACACCCGGTCGATATATCTGGCGACGCTCTGAAGGCATTTGATGACTGCAAAGAGAGTGTATGTCAGGCAGCTCTATTAGCACATCCGGACTGCAATGCTAAGCTTTCGCTGATAACCGATGCCTCTGACACAGCCATGGGCGCAGCAGTACATCAACTACAGAACGGAAACTGGCAACCTTTAGCCTTCTTCTCGCGGAAATTGACCCCACAGCAGAATTATTCTCCATATGATAGAGAGCTTCTTGCCATCTATGAATCCATTAGGTATTTTAGACACATGCTCGAAGGAAGAGATTTTACGGTATATACTGACCACAAACCTATAACTTATGCTTTCACCACGAGACGAGACAAATGCTCACCACGTCAACATCGCTACTTGGATTATATAGCACAGTTCAGTACCGACATACGTCACATCTCGGGCAGAGACAATGTGGTCGCCGACGCTCTCTCACGCATATCTTCTATCGCTGTAACCATAGACTACAAGGCACTAGCAGCCGACCAGGAATCCAATCCTGAACTACAAGAATTACTCAGAAAAGGCTCCTCCTTGAAACTAAAAAAGGTCAATGTAGAAGGAACCAGCTTGTACTGCGACTTTTCTCAGAATACGCTAAGGCCCTTCATCACATCTGCCTTTCGGAAACAGGCTTTCGATAGCCTACACAACTTGAGCCACCCAGGAACATCTGCATCCGCTAAGCTAATCGCTGACAGATATGTATGGCCTGGCGTTCGCCGTGATTGCAAAACCTGGGCACAGAGTTGTCCAGACTGCCAACGCAGCAAACACCGTCATACATCCGCACCCCTTACCCCTATCCAAACTCCTTCCGAACGTTTTTCCCATGTTCATATGGACCTCATAGGTCCTTTACCTCTTTCGAATGGTTACAGGTACTGCCTCACCGTGATCGACAGGTTCACGCGATGGCCGGAGGTCTACCCGCTGACGGACATGACAGCGGAGACCTGCGCCACAGCCTTCGTCTCCGGCTGGGTCGCACGCTTTGGCTGCCCGCACAAAATCACCACCGATCGCGGCAGACAGTTTGAGTCCCACCTGTTCCGGAGCATCGCTGCCATCCTGGGCGCTAAACACTGCCCAACTACGGCGTACCGTCCCGAGTGCAACGGCATGATCGAGCGCCTGCACCGCCAACTAAAAGCGGCAATTATGTGCCATGCCAACAGCCAATGGTCAGAGATCCTTCCACTAGTACTCCTAGGAATCCGGAGCGCCTGGAAAGACGACCTCAAGTCCTCCGCAGCAGAGTTGGTTTACGGAGAGCCTCTCAGACTACCAGGCGAGTTTTTCAGTCCTCCCACTAACCTTGTAGTAGACGTGTCAGACTTCGCATCCCGCCTGCGTAGGCATATGGCAGACCTCAGCCCAAAACCAGCTGCATGGCACGGTACAAAGGCATTTTATGTACCCAAGGACCTCCGCACTTCAGAATACGTATACCTTCGCCAAGGTCCAGCTCGAGGATCCCTTGCAGCGCCGTATTCCGGCCCATATAAAGTCCTACAGCGAAGCTCCAAGACATTTAAACTGGAGATTCAAGGCAAAGAGTCCAAGGTAACAATCGACAGGCTGAAACCAGCCTACCTGTTTCGCAGCACCAGCCCTTCAGCACCGCCAGACCAAATCGCAGAAAGAAAGACTCGAAGCGGCAGGATAGTTAAACAACCCGAATACTATCGCCCGTGAAACGGTCTCGGCGGGGGAGTGTTGTGGCGACTTTAACTGTTTTCATACAATTTCGCCAACATTAAAAATCGTATTGTACTCTTTATTGTACATAAAAACACATGAAAATAATAGAACACAGGATAATTATAATAAAAATAATGCACGAAAAAACGCAGCTAATTGCTTATCCAAGTAAATCCACGAACTCTGCAAGTCCCGTTAGCCAACGCGCCCCGGCGCCCGCGCCGGTCGACCGCCAGTGACCGCTAGTGCAAATCCAACCGCGACGGCGAATGCATGCTCCTTTGGCACCGCCTAAACCATCCCCGCGACGCCCCCGCTTACGCTAAAGACGCTATTACTAGTTCCAGTATTTAGTGCTTGCAGTGCTTGGACGCTTTAATGCTTATTCGCGAGTTCAGTTAAATACCAACGGTGCTAGTTATAAGTAATAGTTAAGAACAATTGTGGCACGAACATTAAAGGTGTTATAATCATAAACTGGTACGTGTTATTGTACACCACTTGTTTCGTTCCCTATAAAACT
>NC_133473.1:21887011-21916070 GCF_025370935.1 Choristoneura fumiferana
TTGGAAAAAAATATGTTAAACATTCAGATATTTGTGACATCATCAGCATCATAACTCATTACGATTGCGTAATTATGTTTTACACGTAGAAATTAAATTAACACAAGTTTAGATGTTAGCTTAGGTTTTCCATAAAAACGTATGACATATGTGAGTTTAAAAGTAAACCAAACCAGTCCAGTAATTCTAAAGTGATACACGTGAACGGACGGCATTTCATTATTATTTATATCGAAAAATAAAATTTTATGGAGACAATAACACATTTTCAAAAGGAATGCAGCTTGAAATCATTTTACGGCATCCAATCAGCCAAAAAACCATCGAAGTCATAGGTGAGCTTCCGGCATTTTGTCGCTGCAGCATGCTTCAAGATCAAGGGTAGACGTCGTCAAAAAGGAACAAACGAGCTTTATCACAGTACTATATATCCCGCTACAAATATGACTGTAAATAACCATTGAAAACTGTCACAAGTACATTTTTTATGAAGTCAGATCACTTTAATATTACACAAAACCTAAACGGCGAACCAGAAACCCTAGTCTCAAAAGAACCAAACCCTTTTGATTTGCGACAAAATTTAAAGATAACAAAGATAGTTTTTTATAACCTTACCCTTCTTTTATCTAGCTGAGTGTTTGATCTATGGTAAATGGAACAGGGGAGACGGTATCTCGTAAAATTCAAGTTATACCGCGATATTATACGTCGCTAAAACTGCAAAGGCTCAGATAGGTGTGAAGGAATCGACTTTTATGTCAACTGCTTACGTTAAGATGTTAGTTGACAGTTATTCTGATTGGATGGCGGGGTTTGTTCCAATTGTCGTAAATATGTGAAAGTAAAAGGTGTGATTACACTATCATACTTACGTCTCGTACTGTTTATGTGATGATTCAGTCTTTTAGAACTAATAAAACGCTTTCTAGAAAATTTCAGGACTGAATTTGTACCTAAAGTACAATTCAATAGAATCTGTCAATTTTCTACATATTTAAGACACCCTATCGTGGGCACACTTATATATATGTCCCTGTTGTTGCAATTATCATCTAAAAGGAGTCAAAGAGAATAATAGTCACATCACAAAGCCTTAGGCAGCCGGTGTTTATATTAGTAGGCTGAAGTGTCTACAGGATTGTCAGATTGTATTGAATTGGAGTTTACATAATTTAAGCTTTTAAGCGAGACAAAATGACGATAATATCTTCACTTTGAATCAAAATATTATCAGTATACTTTAGTACAATTTTAGTAACGGACTCAATAAGCAAGTTTATTAAGGAACGGCAGATTTAACGGCAAACAACTCGCCAAGTTTGTCGTTTGCATTTTTATTACTTTGTAATTTTACCCCCGGTATTAAAATGTTCCACTGGACTATGAGATGAGCGTAGCTACCTGCACTGCAGCAGCCAGTCTATAAGTATTGAATTGATTGGCTTTAAACACTTGAAATTTTGTTGGATTCATGTATAATTCTGGGGCCCTAGTGACATGCAAACATATTTTTTATATAACAATGGCGACAGCTCCGTCGGTAAAAAAAACACTAACCATACTTAATAGGCTAAACTTTATTTATTTAATAAAATAAATAAATATAATGGGAAAATTGACACCAATTGACCTAGTCCCAAACTAAGCAAAGCTTGTATTATGGATATTAGGCAACGGATAAACATACTTAGGTATATTATAGAGCAATTCTTGTAATATAATATATATATATTATCGGGGATCTAGGAAACGGTTCCAACGATTTCGATGAAATTTGGTATGTGCGAGTTTTCGGGGATAAATAATCGATTTAGCTAGGTCTTCTCTCTGGTAAACGCTTATTAACGAGTTTTAGCCCGAGCAAAGCTCGGTCGCCCAGGTACTACGTATTAAACGTCCAAAACCCGAGAACAAACATTGTGCCCCGGCCGGGGATCGAGCCCGGGACCTCAAGCTTCGTAGTCAGGTTCTCTAACAACTTGGCTGTCCGGTTGTCTCGGTCTCCGGTCGGTCGTCGGATTTAATGTCAGTTCATTACGCACATGCTTTTCACAGGCCACACTGTAGGTTTTCAACAAACATCACTCCGCACTGTCCCATATATCATTAGCTGCCAGTTATAATTTATGACCGGGTCTGACCAATTTCACGCCCGGCTGCCGAGTTTAACCCGGCCGGCTTAAGTTCGTGCCGCCCACGTATCCGGACGACCGGATAGCGCGTTTTCGATTTTGCCGGGTAGTCGGTTACTTGGGTTAAAATTGAGGTTTTTCATGGCAGGCTTTAAGAGCTATTTGTCTTGATTTGTTTTGGTTATTTTAAAATTCTGGAGCTATTGTATTAGGTTTAGTGATTGTTTAAAGTTTCACGTGATTTGTAGAGCAGTGGTTAGAATAAAAATCTAGGACATACATTATTGGTAGGCCTTTGTAAAAATCGAGGAATCCTTTCATTTTCCATTTTTTTTTTACATATTTATGATTCGTGTTACAAATGTTTCATTTGGCCAAATGCATTTTGTTCTGAAACTGTGAATTATTCACGATTTATTTCAAGACATGTGCAGAACCTCTGTAGATTAGGTTAGGTTAGTTTTGTAAAAATCCTGGAATACGAGTTAAATTTATCATCATCATCACCCCAGCCTATAAATGTCCCACTGTTGGGCACAGACCTCCTCTCAGATGTACGATCGTATTAACTTACAGTTTCAGAATAAAATGTACCCGAATGAATAAAATGTGGCCGAACACAACATTTGTAAAACGAATATTTTGAGAACAAAATTTTGGCGAACTTAAAGGATACCATGAAAACCCAGGTTTCTGCGATGAATCATACAATAAAATAGTTTTTATTTTTATTTTTTATTTATTTATTTTTTTTATTGACTGGATGGCAAACGAGCAAATGGGTCTCCTGATGGTAAGAGATCACCACCGCCCATAAACATCTGCAACACCAGGGGTATTTCAGACGCGTTGCCAACCTAGAGCCTAAGGATACCTCACGTGCCAGTAATTCAATTTTTTTTTATTGACACCACATAGTAAGCAATAGAGAAAATAAATACATAGAAAAATTGAAAAGTTAAGCGATGGGGTGGCCTTATCTCTTCTTACGGCGGAATTATCCTCCAAGAAACACCCACCATCAAAACTTCCAACAGCTATTTATCCCCTTGCATCCCTATCTTTAACTTAATTATAATTTAAACCGTTCACAACTTAAGTAGGTATTTAAACACGTTGCAAGTTAATCAGTTCAGCTCACCCCGAGTTGCAAGCGTGAGATCAGTCTTGATTATACACCTGGTAAGGAGGTACATTTGTCTTTTGTTGAGATGGTGGCTTTTACATTGTACTGTAGGTAAGATGGATACTGTTACATTTTTTTAAATAGCCTTGTAAAGTGTCCCACCATCCCAACCTATATATGTCCCACTGCTGGGCACAGGCCTCCTCTCAGAACAAGAGGGCTTGGGCCATAGTTCCCACGCGGGCCCAGTGCGGATTGGGAACTTCGCACAAACCATTGAATCGCTTCGCAGGTTTGTGCAGGTTTCCTCACGATGTTTTCCTTCACCGCAAAGCTCGTGGTAAATTTCAAATGTAATTCCGCACATGAATTTCTAAAAACTCAGAGGTGCGAACCGGGGTTCGAACCCACGACCCTCTGCATGAGAGGCGATAGGTCAAACCACTAGGCCACCACGGCTTCTCTAGGCCACCACGGGCTTGTCCCACTGCTGGTTAAAGGCATTTCTTCCTTGACCTTTCCACAAAATAACTTGTATAAAGTTCTATAAAAATTACATTTTATGACGCCAGAATGGTGATGATAACAAATCGCGAATCGCGAGTAGGAGTAGTTCGAGACACGAGTCCCAATACAGTCACCAGCACCAATATCTGACACAACAAGCGTGCTTAAATATCTGATACGACTCTTTTTCTAGGGCCGGAAGGACGTGTCAGATATTTTTGCACGCTCCGCTGTGGCAGTTATTAATGCTGGTGACTGTACAAGTTGTAATCAAGTGCGGGTAGTTTGAAGGACTCGCGCTGCTAAGCAATCTTGATACCCTACACTTCAGTCTACTCGTGAGCACACTGTAATGTCGTTGACATTGAGACGTCGAGATAAAAGTACCGACCGAGGCCTTATTGTCTAACGCACTCCAAATTACCATCGTTTTCACCACTTCTTTCTCTCACACGGTATAAGATGAGGTTAGAATGTGATAGTGAATGCAGTAGACAATACGGCCTCCGGTTGTACTAGTAAGTAGTTATAATAAAACGAAGGATAGTTATATCTCTATTCGCAAAAAGAAACACATTCACGTAAACAAATAAAAAATAAAAAAGCAACTTTTTTCCGAAATCGCGAAGTGGTCCCAACACAGCATAGTGTTGGCCATGTAGGCCAACGCTGGTCGTCCTCTGTGACCTTTTAGGAATGCTTAGTTCTTCATCTTGCGGTGCCTCTCCACTACTAGAGGTTGGCTGTCAGCTCCGCATATTACTCCTTATCTCTCGCCAGAGGAAAAGGTACTTCCACACTGGCGATACCTGTCCACTCTCTGATGTTTCGGAGTACTAAACTTTATATAAGAATAAGCGTTTTAATTTTTTGACGTCGCGGGATCGTGTCGTACGTTGTAAAAGTCGTCATTGATACAGCGACTCCAAATTATCGGATCTTTAACGAGGTTCCCGCTTAATGCTGATACATTGCGAGTTGAGACGGAACCTTATCGATGTGTACTTGTTACAATGTTTATGGCTCTAATTACTTAGCTTAAAACAGCGTTTTCACCGGAGATGTGCGAAGATGTCTTGTGAGGAATGTGTTTTTCATGAACCAATAGGAACGCTTCATTTACCTCGCCTCATCAGGATAGTAGTAAGTAAATCAAACTTTCAAGGAAAACTATAACGGCTAAGTTTGCTTGAGAATTATTATTAGTATATGAGTAAATAGCAGCCTAAGTATAAAATATACCTAAACTTGGAAGATTCCGTATAAAATACGAAATCCTTAGAAAAATATTACTTAATTTTTCGTAATAGCTACGGAACCCTATTTTGGGCGTGTCCGATACGCTCTTGGCCGGTTTTTTCATCTCTTTTTTCCAAAGTTCCATCCATGCAAAGTCGGGGCAAGTCGCCAGTGAAAGATAATTTTATAAGTTTAAAGCGTCCCCTGTAATCGCACTTACGCCAGCCCCTTCAGCACACCACTTGAGACGGGTTCGATTCCCGTTTGCATATGCCCACTGACTCCTGCCCAGTGCCCACTCTGCCCACTGCCCTCGGCAAGTGGACTAATGCATTTGTGATTGCATAGCTATTGACGGTAATGCAGTGAGTTTGACATAGGAAGTAGTTTGATGAGATTGTTCGTGTGAGAAATAGACGTTTGCTTACTCGTAGAAATGAGTTGGATTGGGAAGTTTTAACCAGGTTATGAAGCACATATATTTATTTAAAGAAAGACAATATAAAGCAGGATAATTATGAGTTTACATACATAAAAATTAACTAACCTAAGATAGCTTAACTAACTGTAACAATGAAAATTATAAAAAGAATACCCCGTCTAAAAGATCTGCCTGTGGCAGGATTCCCATGACGCTGGCCGCATTACCCCTTTAGGTTATTATCATCTCACTGCTGAGTAAAGGCCACCTGTCAGAAATATTATGAATTTGATTAGGTAGTAATATTTTATCTGTATTCGAATATGGCTGAATAGTTGCAATAGATAACACCGCATACAGCGGGAAAATTCGCTGTCAGTATATGAAACAAGATATTCTTGCTTGAAATTCTCGTCTACGAATTTAAGAAGAAATTAGTAAAAAAAAGATTTCAAAGTGATGCTACCTACGCTAAAACTGCTTTTGTATTAATGTCACTCCTCATAAATTCAAACCAAGGATCATAATGAAAACAATC
Source organism: Choristoneura fumiferana (assembly GCF_025370935.1). Taxonomy (NCBI): domain Eukaryota; kingdom Metazoa; phylum Arthropoda; class Insecta; order Lepidoptera; family Tortricidae; genus Choristoneura; species Choristoneura fumiferana. The sequence goes on from NC_133473.1 coordinate 21,892,978, forward strand.
TCTGACCCTTCAAACTTAAAAAGAGCTAATACAAATGAATGAAGTAAAAATGCCGGCTCCGGCCGCATTTGTTTGGAACTTTGATCGCTGTGTAATCCAAAGTTGTCTTGTTATCGTATTGTGGACCTAATCAGGTTCAAACGAGATGTTAGGACGACGGCTCAATGGGTAAACCCTAAAGTCGGTATAGTATCACTTCATCTAAAAAGCAGCTGGTCTAAGTTTCCAAGTGGTCTAAGAAGCAATTGGTGTAAGTAGCAACTGATCTAAGACGCAACTGGTCTAAGTAGCGAGTTGTCTAAAAAGCAACTACCATACTGGTTTTTGTCGAAAACTTGAATAAAACATAGGTTGGGTTAGAGATGCGTCAAGGCGCGAAGAGCTTCAGCCACGCGAAATAGGAGCTTCGCAAAACTCGACTTTGAGTCAAAGAATCTTTTTTTTTTTATTCGACTGGATGTCAAACGTGTAAGTGGGTCTCCTGATCGTAAGAGATCACCACCTCTCATAAACATCTACATCACCAGGGTATTGCAGATGCGTTGCCAACCTAGAGGCCTAAGATGGGATACCTCAAGTGCCAGTAATTTCACCGGCTGTCTTACTCTCCACGCCGAAACACAACAGTGCAAGCACTGCTGCTTCACGGCAGGATTAGCAAGCAAGACGGTGGTAGCAATCCGGGCGGACCTTGCACAAGGTCCTACCACCTGCAACTGCAATCTTAGACCACTTGCTACTTAGAGCAGTTGCTACCTACTTAGACCAGTTGCTTCGTATACCAATTGCTACTTAGACCAATTTGCTACTTAGACCAGCTGCTTGAGCATGTGTTTTAATGAAATGGGTCCATATCGGCTCCCATTCTAAAATTGACAAAAGTCATAATGTAATGTTTGTCATAATAATTATGTATAATATTGTTACTCTTTTTTCTCTGAATTTACAAATGGTTCAGACTCGTTACAAAGCAAACCTGACCTCACAAAGAGTTCTACAAGATAGTCATTCAAAAAATTCAGAATAATTTACGGTTTCAACGAGATAAAATTATGGCTTACATATATTATGACAAACATTATGACTTTTAAAAATTAAACGACTAGATATATACCAAACGACGGTAAGGTTATCTTGCCTTGTTTTCACGTAAAAAAATTGCATCTAAATCGGTCCATCCGTTTGAGTGCTATGACGCCACAGACTGACAAACTCAAAACACCCCTCTTTTTTGGGTCCGGCGGGGGCTAAAAAAGCAACCTTTAAAACTGTTTTTTACACCCTATGTGCAAACTCCACTAACAACCTAATATTGGCGACGCAGCCAAACCGTGTCGGCAGATAATAGATGTCGCACGCCGCAACCTTATTTAAATTGACTGCCTTATTTATCGCCTTGTTATATCTTGACTTATTTTGAATTACGTTGCCGAATCAAAAGCATAAGTTATTATTCGGAAAAAGTGTAACGAAAGCGCTTTTTAATATACTAACTAAAATAAAACTACATAAACTCTGGAATTAACTGTCGACTGCGGTATTCCCGGACCGGTATGAACTTCAAGCCTTCAGGAAAAGAGCTTACTCCTACCTAAAACCTACCTTCCTACCTTCTGGTGTTGCAGGTGTCCATGGGCGACGGTAATCGCTTACCATCGGGCGATCCGTACGCTCGTTTTCCCCCTAAAATAAACATTTGAAATACCATGAATTTTTCGGTTAAATATTGTAAGGCTGCACACAACTATGAAAAAATGTAATAGTGTAAATGTGAAGTTCCCAATCAGCACTGGGCCTGATTGAGAAGTATGGCCCAAGCCCTCCACTCCTTTTAAAAAAATCAAGCCTTCTCATGCCTGTGCTCAGGTGAACTAAAATACCGACTAAGAATAGTCGCAAAATCCTTCCTTCCAAATAAACTCACTTTAAGTTTAACTCACTTTAACTACACTAAAATCGGTTCAGCCGTTTGAGAGCTACTATGCCATACAGACAAAAAAATATTTAGCAGAGAAACTCTTCCATTAAATATAGTTGTAACAATAATTATAAAAAATTGTGTAATAATAAATTACACGTTACAATATTTTATACTTTTATAGAGACAAACTGTGTAAACCGTTTTGCAGGGCTATGTGCAAAAAAAAAACAATGTAAAAATACTGTCAAATAAATACTTTTTCATTTATTTATTCATTCAAACATTTGTGTCAAACTTATCTCTCTTTTTTGTGTTAGGGTTAAAAGGCACTTTTACCCTAACTACTAGAAAAAAGTAGCCAATGAATAGCCATTCATAAATCTAGTAGCTTATTGAACAGCGGCAATTTGTTCAGAGGTAAGTATTCGATAAAATGCGGGATCGCTGCAGCGAATGGAATTGCGTATCGGCTCAGACGGGGTGTAATCTGCCTGCGAGCCCAAACGCTCCCGAGAGCGGGCCCTCTGCACTCACCTACCAAAGAATAACTTTCACGGCCAGACCAGCCAATAAAGCTTTGGTTTCCAAGGACAAGCGGTGCCGTCATTATAGCGAACACATTAAGCGGTGAATGACGTCACTAGAACGTTGTCTATGTAAAGAAAATGGCGCGGTTTCCTAGAGAGCGGTGTCAATTACCGCTCTCTAGGAGGAATCAATTACGGCCGCTATGTGACGGCACCGCTCATCCTAGGAAATCAAAGCTTTAGACGTACCTGGCTCAATCAACTTTGTAGTGTACCTTGCTGCCATGATAACATCTCCTGAGTTAGGTACTTATTAATTAAAAGTATGATTTGATAGGGTACAAACAAATATACTAAGTAAGGAGTTGTGACAGTTTTAAGGGAATTCCTTCATGGCTCATCTAAGCATGCTAAAAAAAGCCAATGTACCTTACATTGCATACATTTTTCTAACAAAGTGTATCACTTATGTCTCCTTAGTTACGTGGCAGATTCAATTTATTTTTAAACACATGATCAATAAGCTGCTAAAATTGAGTCTGAAACTTTGTTAGTAGTCAATATAAATACTTTTATTTTTATTTTTAACTAGCTGTTGCCCGCGGCTTCGCCCCCGTTGTATTTTTTCTTTGTTTTCATCCATAAAAACCATCTCCTGACAGTAACGAACACAACAAAAAAAGAATTAGCGAAATTGGAGTTTTGCGCTTAGCAACACATTTTAAGATTCATTTTTATTAATATAGATTTTATAATATATTAGATAAAACAAAAAATAAACTAATGATTGAAATTTTATAGTAAGTGCCATTTCTTAGCTTAGTTAGGTTTGTTCTGGGAATCAATGGTTTATTTCTATATTTTTATAGAGATATTATCTAAACTACCAACTACGACTGCTTTAACCAGGTCATACGGCCATCTCGTTGGTGCACATTCTACGCTGCGCTTGCCGATCCGCGGTCTCCATTCGAAAACCTTTCGGTCCCAACGGCCACCTATATTACGGCCTGCCCATTGGTATTATGGGGTGCAATAAAAAATATTTGTTTTGTGTTTACAATAATACTTTAAAAAATTGCAGCAAGTATCGCGTCTGCGCAATTCTTCACCATTCTGTGGCCGGTGCATGGAATCGCGCCAGAACTAAATGAAATTGAAATTAGCTTGCACTCCCAAGAGCCACTCGCGGAATTTCGCAAAAATAAAAGCGTATTATAAAACAAAATAGGACTGTTCCGCTCTGTTAAATTATAGGACGTCCGGGAAACTAAATCTAGTATAACTTGTAACTAGGTTTTGATTTACTTTGCGAAAGAGACTTGAAATTTACAATACAATACAATACAATAACTCTTTATTGCACACCAATACAGTAAACAGTACAGAGAAAACAAGTATATAAGTACATAGAGATTTTCTAAGGTAAGCAATAGGCGCCTTATCGCTTCAGAGCGATCTCTTCCAGGCAACCTTACAATGACAGAAAAATAAGGAATACATTTTAGCAGGTGGTAAAAATTTACCGAAGTTTTTAGTGTGAAAGTTTGTAACTTGATTGGTTTTTTATGACTTGATCGCATCTAAAGAACTGTTCGGACTTAAATGATTTTTAGGGTTCCGGAGCCAAAATGGCAAAAACGGAGCCCTTACACTTTCACCATGTCTGTGTGTCTGTCTGCGGCTTTGCTCCGGGACTGTCAATGCTAGAAAGCTGTAATTTTGCACGAATATACATATATGTAAACTATGCTTACAAATGCTTACAAAGAAAGCTTGTACTTACAAAGAAAGAAAGGAAGCGCTGCACAAAATTTTGGACTCCTACGGCTGTTTGGTACACCCGAGAGCATGAATTTTAATTCATAGCGTCAATTATTATGTTCACATCGACCTTAATTACGGCTAGTAGCATACGTTAATTAAATATTTTCTGACCTTGACTAGTATGTCATTCGGTTTACCTTTGAAATGTCGACAAACTTATAATCGAATATCAGTTAAAAGTCAACGTTACCTAATTTTTCATTTTATCGAATATTCATTACCTCGAATGATTAAAATAAGTATTGCTTATACACCAATTTTTAATTTCTGGAAATATTATTTAATAGATAGTTTATTTGGCGGAACTTCATTTCATTTTGTATTATTTCATACTTTTTTGTATGAAATTTATTTATTTTTTATTTTGTTGGGGTCGCAGTTCCAACCTAACCTAACCTACTTTTCTTGTAGCAATTTATTTCTGTTGAGGTCGCAGTTCTAACCTAACCTACTTTCCTGGTAGCGATTTATTTTTGTTGGGATCGTAGTTCTAACTTAACCTAACCTAATTTATTGGTAGCGATTTATTTTTTATGGGGTTGCAGTTCTAACCTAACCTACTTTTTTGATGGCGAATTATTTTTGTTGGGGTCGCAGTTCTACCACCACTTTTCTGTCGCGTTTCTAACTCAACCTAACCTAATAAACTTTAGTTGTTCTGTCTCATGGATAGTTGATGAAATGTATTTTTAAGCAAATAATAATCCTTGTACTGTTGTTATAATAATTGTTTTAAAATGTAATGAATAGTCGATAAGTGAAATTACTCCAAGAGAAAATATTAGTATTGAATATTCTATGAATTGTTTTCGATGAAATTAAATTCGATGAATAGTTTATCGACATTTTAACGGGCACCCATGTCAGTAAGTCACTCACTTAGTCAACTTTTTCTTTTAGTGAAATATGGTCTGGTGTACATTAAGTTAGTGTTTCTGTACGTGTACCTATTTTATCAGCTAATAAACCATTCTTATTCTTAAATATACCGAGCGGCAAAAAATCTGGCCCTCAAATGTATGCAGTTATAGGTAATTTTCTATGGAGAGTGGGCCAAATTTTGTGCCACTCAGTATATATAAAATAGGATAAATTGAAGAGCGCTTCCCCTAAATCGAGAATGCATAGTACAGGGCACAACAGGAGAGTTCCCACCATATAGACCTCATCAAGTATGCGCGGTTCCGTCCATCCGAACGCATGCATGTCCCACGAACCTTCAAAATGCGTATTTCATTGGCCAATTCAATAGTCTATCGAGCTTTTGTGATGTTACCGAACTAAATTCGTTGCGATAAAAGTGGCGCCCAACATGGGACTCGGATGTTGTTCGAGTAATTACTATTATGGTCTGATGTCACTTTTAAGTAAATAAAATCTTGAAATAATCGCTTTTGTTTAGTTTTTCAGGTGAAAAAATTTCGTTCAGAATCGCGTTATTAAATTTTTGACCTAACTTGTAACTTAATGTGTTAAATTTTTAGTTGCTATTTTGTCAGTTTAGTTATGATGTATATACTGTGTTAGTTTAGGTTAGGATAGTTTTTACTTCAATTGTACCATTTAATGCGTTTGACCTAAGACGATTCTGTCCCGGTTTTTCACACAGGCGACGATAATAATAGTTTTTACTCTCTGAATGTTGGTAAATTTTGACCAATCCACACACGAATTGTTTCACAGATTTGTGCAGATTCTCTCGATGTTTTCCTTCGTCGAAAAACTAGAACTAAGATGTGAGCTCGAGTTTGAACTCACGATTCTCCGCTTGAGAGGTCATAGGTCAAACCATTAACCTACCATGGCTTCTTTTATAAAAGACATCTTATAATAATTATGCGTCAATTTTTTTGACTACGTTTCAATGTTAACATAGTCCTCGAATTAGACTTAGATTAAAGCGTAGTTTAGCATGCTATGCGAAAACTGAATTTATGTGATCAGTGAAGACTGATCATTAAAATAAAAATATTTATAGTTCTGTTATTAGGGCATTTTCACAAAAAAGTGTACTTTATTAATTTTAGGAAAGATGGTTTTCCTACTCAGAATCACACAATTGATTCCGATAGTGTAAAGAAAAACGTCAGTGCTGTGACGTTTTTTTCCTACACCAAGTGTGTCGGCATCACAAAAGTGACTCATAAAATTTATATGAAAAAATTAAATATATTTTGAAAGAAAATATTAACTTTTGAAAACGCCCAGCAACCACATTTAATGCAAATAAAAAACTTAATTATTCCTGAAACATGTTGTTTTATGTTAACATGGTATGAGTACCTAACCACTTTTCTACCAATAAAGCAAAATTACTTATCTGTCACTTTTCATAATTACAAATAAATATTATTGATGTCAGTAACTTTGAAACTAGAACGTTAACCTTTTCGTAAGCATTCTATATTCTAGAGAATATACCGCACTAGAAATGTCTCATATCAATGATGTAGAGAATAGCTTTTTCAAAACTTTTAAACCTTTAGTAAAATCGTTAGTAGGGAGTGCCACAATGAACACCGTGAATAACTTGGTGTTTCTGCGGCTCTGGTATCAGAAACTCTACAGATGCATCTCACTCGTCTTATGCTGTGTTGCTGTGATTTATTTGACTGGCACCTCAGCGTTTTACGAAATTGATGATTATTGGTCCATCGAGAGCATCTTGACCTACATTGCAATATTAGCCACGTTATTCATCAACGGTTGCACTATGATCACCAACAACTTTTTCTATATCATCTCGAATTGTAACTTAATGAGAAATCTGCAGCTAATCGGTAAAAATTTAAAGATAACCTTCTATAATATCATTCTAAGCTCATTTATAGGGTTAATTGCTTTTTTCTTGGATTTGTGATAATTTTTCATAGCTTTGGAAACGTTTTTATAGTAATGGAAAACTTAAGTTTTACTGGATGGTTTAAAGCGGCACCTACCGTTGTTACTTCAGCTGTGCAGGACTTGGAAATTGTGTTGTTTGTAGGAATCGTAATGTTTCTTATCGTCAGGGTCTGGTATAATAATAAAATAAATAAAAAAAAAAACATGGGACACTTGACACCAATTGACCTAGTCCCAAACTAAGCAAAGCTTGTACTATGGATACTAGGCAACGGATAAACATACTTATATAGATAAATACATACTTAAATACATATTAAACACCTAAGACCCGAGAACAAACATTCGAATTATTCCTACAAATATCTGCCCCGGCCAGGAATCGAACCCGGGACCTCAAGCTTCGTAGTCAGGTTCTCTAACCACTTGGCCATCCGGTCGTCTAATAATATATATTAATAATACAATGTTAGACAGAATTGCTAAGGACAAATGGGAATCATTGAGTATTTAAAATCATCGATAATACTTCGCAATTTATTCTACGCTTACGGAAACGTTATAACTGCGTACGAGTTGACTGAAATAACTTTTGATTACTACGTCAGTAAATATTAATTTATAGTTCATGTATATTTGTCCTTTCTATCAATAACTTCACATTTTAAATCACCCCAATTCATTGTTTACAACACTTAAATCCATAGAACATATTCTCGAAATTTAATAGATTCATTGAGTGATCTACAGCCGATAAAAGTATTAGGTACAATCGATTTATCGAATAATTCTTAGGAAAACTTTTTTTTTCAGTTTTTTTTGCTGGTGCTCCATATGTTTAGCAGTAAAATGTTGGCAATGGAGAGGTGTATCGAGCAAGCGAAGGTAATATTAATGGTAACTGCGAAGCAGCCGCCATTAAGTGCACTCGCGAGCCATTTGAATAGAGTTAAGATATTTTATGGTTTCAAAACTTTTAATCTCGAGTCCATTACTACAGTTTTTTGAACTTGCAGTGTTCATATATACCCTCCTGAGCCCTCACGTAATTTATAAATGCCAATTTACACTGAGATTAACGGCCGAATGTACTTTATAAAGTACAAATTGTTTTTTGAATAAAGAATTCTAAGAATTTTGAAATAATATCCAAAATAACAAAACAGGTCAACTAAGTCTAGGTCTTAAGCACTAAGTCTGTTAATAAAAAGTTAGGGCTCAGGAGGATACAGGGTGTCCTGTAAATAGTACGACAAACTTAGGGGCAGATAGGTGGGCAGGTCATCTACCAAAGATAGAAAAATGGCCTTAGTAAAAGTCACATCGTTTTCGCGAAATTTAGAAGTTGTCATTTAAAAAAAAAATTTTGCTCGCATATATTAATTTTCGAGTTGTGATGTTCAGAATTGATCAATTTATGTATTTAATTTTGAATAGTTGTATTATCAGATGCAAAAATATTAAAAAGGGATTACAGTTTTTTATTTAAATTTAAACTTTGTCCCCTTTTTGTTTGTCTGTGTTTGTTAGCTGTAATTTAGTCCTTACTTCTTTCTGTAAAAAGGTTGCCTGGAAGAGGTCGCCTGGAACGGCACTCGCCGGCCTCATACTCGTATAATAGTCCGCCTCACTATCGCTCGGCCTTTTATTTCCTCGTCCCTCGTCCCTCGTCACCTTCGTGCCAGCCTAGATGCATTTTTTTGGTCTTGAGTCACTTTAAGGACCAGTAATAATAATAATAATTAAACGTTTATTTCAGGCCAGAGTCCCATACACATTGAATAACATTATTAAAAATAGAATGTCAGAGTTCAAAATTCAAAAAATAATACAATAATAATAACAATAGTCAAACTTGAAATTATAACTATTACAGTAGGTACCCTCCCTACCTACAAGTGCTAGCGGTACGCCAAAAAAAGCTGCAAATGGTGTTAATAGCATAAAAATCGGAACGATTGATCTTTAGGCCATACGAATAAATCTGGCCCGTAGAACAAAAAAAAGAAGAGGAGATATATGACATCATCTTTTTTTGTATAGAAAAAAAATTGATCTGAACCCAATCGTGTGTGGTATCTAATGAAAAGGCTTAGTTACTAAGCCGATTCTAAAAATATATCCCATCATTATATTTCAGTCACGTATTTTAAATTAAAATAAAAATCATTTTCCAAACATACCAATTAAGTACCTAAGTTTGGGCTCCTCCGGATATACCTAAAATGATATGTAATAAGGGAAGCGGGCAGGGAGCGGCAGCGGGGTACATGCTCACGACAAGCATTTGAATCAAAGGCAAACCAATAATAATAATTGCTTATAATGAGCACAATAAAAATTGCAATAACACCAATGTTTTATGCTTTCTTTTTAACCGACTTCAAAAAAAGGAGGAGGTTATCTATTCGGTTGTATTTTTTTTTAATGTTTGTTACCTCAGAACTCCGTCATTTATGAACAGTTATGAATTTTTTTTTGCGTTCAAAGTCAAAGTCAAAATATCTTTATTCAATTTAAGCTATAACAAGCACTTATGAATGTCAAAATTAAATCTACCACCGGTTCGGAAAAACGTCTGTTAAGAAGAATCCGGCATGAAACTCAACGAGGTATATTTTTTTAAACAGATTTATAATATTATTAAAATTGTATACAATACATGTCATCACAAGTATTTAACACAACTTTATTTTTAACACAGTAGGTTCGCTATTTGAAGGGATCGCTAATGCGGATCGGAATTATTTCCAAATATCCCTGTCCATGATAATTATAATCATTTACTTTATAATACGCCTTAGATTATTAATGTATTATTGACAATAGATCTGAATTTTGTATCTGTTTCATTCATAATATTTTTTGGAATTCTGTTATAAAAACGTATGCAATTTTCCAGAAATGACGTTCGTCTAGGAATGCTTTCAATTAGGTCCCATAAGCACCAAATCAGGATCGGATAATTTGATCCTAAGGAAATCGAGGGAACTCTTCAAATGTTGTAGGGACACCTACGGTAATTTTGATATATTTAGTAGTAACTCGTGCATTTGCTCTTGAAAATCATCATTTGGTAAAGTGGGACTGATGATGAAGACCACAGTTGACCATCGGAGTTACTACAATAACAAGTATTTCATGGGTTGAATTTCAATTACTTTAACACAGTTACTAAGCAATTTATGCTCCTCGTAATGCATATGGTGAAATGGAATGGGTGGTGAAGCACCAAGACTCCTCAATAAAGAAAGTCTCTGCATCGGAAAAAGCAATCTTTTGTAAAAGGCGACGAGCAGTTGACATGACTATTGTATCTTAGATTATTTACACTAAAAAAGGTAAAAAAATAATTTTTGGACAAAAAATTGAACCGACTACAAAAACCATGAAAATATATTTTTTTAACACCTATATAGTTGATAGATTGTTTTTTAAATAAAAATAAATAGTTTGATTTTAATAAATAATATAAATATGATTGAAAACTCCTCTCGCATTAGCATTTATCATCCTCGTGTCTCTCACACACACACGCATACACACACTACATACTCGCCACACAATTTGTTCGTTTAGTTGTCTACTTTTTATTTCACCAACATCCCCCTTCCAATTTTGTTAAAACTTAGCGATTTAATAAAATTAATTGTTTGTACCCCGAATCAGCAGGGCTACTACGAAACTCGAACTTCGTATCGTACCGTCCCTCTCGCTCTCGTATTAAATAGTATAAGTGTCAGACTGAGAGACCGCACGACACGATCTACGAGTTTCGAGTTTCGTAGTAGCCCTGCTGGTTTTTACGTGACAGGCATAGCCTAGGTGTGAAACCAACGGAAACCCTATTTGCAACTTATTTTTGCTTTTAATACGAGTACCTAAACCCATTATATTTTTATTTTTTATGATATCCGTTATCAAAATATGTCATAATTTTTCGTAACCTGACAAAGTAAAGTTTCGAGTATGTGCTTAGGTATCTAATAACCTTAAACCTTGGAAGACGAAACTACTTTATTTGACTAAGTACCTACCTAATATTGTGTAGTTTCAAAAGATATTACATGGATGTAATCATATAATATGTAGGTAATAAATAAATTGGATGACTTTGGTAATGAAATTTCTTTAATTTTGATAGAACACCTGATATGACAAAGACAATTAGATCAGTCATCATTATGTTCTTCACAACCAAAGACAGTGCTACGCAATGGAAAGATTCAGTTACACTGTTACGACAGAAAACGGTTTTATTAAAGTTTTTAAGCCATTATTTATTATACAATCCATTACTGGTATAACAAGAGTGAGTTTTAAAGACAATCTGATCTGCCCACGATTGTGGCACCAAAGAATATACAGCTGTGCCTTTCTGACTTTATGTGTCATAGCTGCCATAACTTATTACTACGAATTTTTGTTTCTTAATTTCCTTGAATGGAGCCGCGTTGCAACTTCATTGTTTTTGAGCAGTAGTATAATCGTCATCAATAATTTCGTCAATGTAAAATCAAACTACAAATTATTCGTAACCCTTCAGAGGATTGACCAAGATCTTAAAATTACTGCTAACGAAAAGCATTACAGAACTATGTCCAGGTTAAATTACGGTATTATCCTCTTTTTAACAATATTTCATGGTATTCGAGACATTATTATAGAATTAAAAAATTTTGGTCTCAATTACATGTACTTATTCATCCCAACGATTGTTTTTCTTAGTGTGCATGACGTAGAAGCTTTGAATTTTTTCGGAGTTATAGTTTATCTGATTCTAAGAGTAATATATATCAATACTATGCTATGCCGAATCGCTGAAGTCAAATGGAGATCGTTAAAACATTTGGAATCGTCGATAATAATATGTAAATTGTTCGTCGGTTATCGACACATCCTTACTGCATATGGTTTGATTGAAAAAAACTTCAGTCACTTTGTGAGTACATATTTTCATAAACAATTTTGATTGTACTAATCTTTAAACTATTTTTTTAATATGATTTTTTAATAATTATACTTGTGTTTTTTGACACGCTTTTTGAATTTGATTTTCACCCACGTCTTACTGTGGATACTCACAAGAAACTTGTCAACTGTGCATAGTTCTGATGACAGTAAGTAATATTTTTCTAAGGATTTCGTATTTTATACGCATGCTTCCAAGTTTAGGTATATTTTATACTTTAGGCAGCTTAGCCGTTATAGTTTTACTTGAAAGTGTAGGTAATATACTTACTACCATCCTGAATTTTTTCAAATTTTTCCACCCACCGCTTTAGATTTTAGAGGAGGGGGGGACGCTCGATTTTAATGAAAATTTTGCACTTTAAAGTTGAATATTTCGCAAACATATCACTCAATCGAAAAATTGTCTTAGCAAACCCCTAATGGTTTTAAAAGACCTATCCAACGATATCCCACACTATAGGATTGGATGAGAAAAAAAAAATCACCTTCACTTTATGTCTATGGGAGGTACCGTAAAAAAAAAATATTTTTGAATTTTTCAATATACCATTTTGTCGGCATAATTTACATATACATTCGTGCAAAATTACAGCTTTCTAGCATTGATAGTCCCTGAGCAAAGCCGCGGACGGACAGACAGACAGACAGACATGGCGAAACTATAAGGGTTCCGTTTTTGCCATTTTGGCTACGGAACCCTAAAAATTGCGCTCTCCATACATTGATTTGGTGATTTTATTTGATCAATGTATGGAAACCGCAAATTTTTAGAAGTCACCTGTATAATCTGGTATTGGAATCCTGGTGGTCCGCCCAGGATCATCTCTGCGGGAGGGGACTTTTGTAGAGGCATCGACTTGAAAGATACGCACACGTAATATGGATGACAAAGCAAATGCAGTCAGCAAAAACAAGCTTGTAGAACAAAACATTTAAAATGACGTGATATTATTTCAGCTGTTACTGATGGTTCTCCACATGTTCGTCAATGAATTGCTGGCTATACAAAAGTTTATTACAGAAGGACCGGTAATAATCGTTTTAATCTATTATACACATACACACACACACACACACACACACATACGCGCGCGCGCGGGCACGCACGCACGCACGCACGCACGCACGCACACACACACACACACACACACACACACACACACACACACACACAAACACAAACATCACGCTTGCATTCCTAAATGGGGTAGGCAGAGCACACGAAACGTTACCGCTTCGGAGTCACTTTTAGCAGTTTTAGGTTTTAAGTTTGACAAAAATGGTGAGTGATTGACTGACTGACATATCAACAAAATATTGAAAATCGCAGCTTGAAATCTGGCGCAGGGCTTTCTTATATCAAGTAGGTGAACACAAGGAAATACCACCCCTTACAGTGTGAAATGTAATAGCCCAGAATTTTGAGAGATGAAGAGGCATTTCGTTGGATTTCTTACGTATTTTACGTACAGAAAAAACGTAGTAAATTATAAAAGTATTTTACCTATCTACTTGGTATGTAGGTACAGTCAGCAGCGGAAGTAGACGAGTGGTCACGATGCTCAATCTGCTCTACACACGACTCTACTGCCAAGGTAATAAGGAGTGTTAGTTTAGGTCATTTTGATCATCACAACTGCTCATCTGCTTCTGCTGCTGTCACCAACAATTTTATTATGTACTATAGTTGGTTTGGATAGGTATTTAACTAAATGTAAACAAAACAACGTCAAATACGGTATTTGACTATTTTGTATGTTTTATAAATTAAAACTACACAATGCCTGTTATCGAATAGAAAAACAATTTTTAAGCTACCTTTACAAATAACAGAGTTATAAAGGTTTGAAATTCAAGATTAGACAGAGAAAGGCATACTGGCATGTGACGTCACACGCCAGTACCGCCGTACTTGCTGCATAGAGAAAAGCGTTTGAGAAAGAGATATTTCAAAAAATACACTATAAATTCAATTTTCAACCGATTTAAATTTTCTCTTCGCTAAACACTACCTGTATATCTATATTTTCATAATAATATTAAGATATGGCAAAATCAGGAGTTGTCAAATACCGTACTGGTGTCTTAAATATTGATTTCCCCCAATAAACTATCTAAACATTTAGTTCAAGATTTTTTTTTATGATGAAGGAAATTGATTTATTTAAGAATATAAACTTTTAGAAAATACAGTCATTTAATCATTCAAGTTTGTATTACAATGATAGAGAGGTAAAATCTTGAACGTACCAAATTTGGCAGCTGAAGTTTGTTTACATCAAGTATAGGCAGATAATATAATTATTTTCTTTATTCGCAGAGTATGACCTGGCCTGCATTTATTCAAACTCTGGAAGTTATTATGAAGATGTTTAACAGGGTCCTCTTCGTCGGGGGGGCAGTGGGTTATCTTGAGAGTCAATTTGCGCGTACCAAGGTCTGCTGTCTGAAAGTAATTAATTATACAAACGATGGTAAGTAAATCTTTATCTATTAACAATCTTCAGTCGGGCGCTTAGATAATTAAAGACGGCGGGCGTCTATTAAATATAATGTTCAACGTATTATTCTATGCATAATCCTACTTAATATTATAATATGTTATATTATGAATATAAATGTGTGGTAGTTGAATGAAAATTCCTAGGCATAGGTATCGTGAAATGGCGCCATTTCATGATATGACTAAAAGTTGGCCAGGCATATCACGATGTGCCTGAGAAACAATACGGCAGATTGATTAGAGCAACGCATTCGGCGATATTCCTAGCTCTATACCGGGCACACGTGATATGCCGAAAAAACGAAAAATGTAGGTACGACGAGCGAAGCGAGGAGTGGTTAGTATGAATTGTGACCACAACGAACGAGCCGAACGAGCGAAGCGAGCGTACCGCAGCAGCGGCCCTCGAAATGACAGAACCGATATGGCAGCGTTTCATGATATGCCTAGGAATATTTCATGATCTGCCTAAACTGGCCAAATCATGAAATGGCGGCGTTTCATGATATGCCTATGAATTTCATGATCTGCCTAAACGTCACTAGGCAAATCGTTAAACGGTGAGTTTTGAACGATATGGCGGATGTCCCTTAGCCAATTCATAAAATGGCGCCATTTCACGATATGCCTAGGAATTTCGTGATCTGGTGGATTTTACGATCGGTCGCCGATATCTGGAATAACAATACAACACATTACAATGACTCTTTATTGTACACCACAAATAGTAAGCGATACAGAAAACAGGTAGGTATACAGAGAGAAAGATTAAGCAATATGCGGCCTTATCGCTTATAAGAGCGATCTCTTCCAGGCAACCTTTTTTACAGATTTAAATAAGGACTAAGTTACAACAGGTGTTGCATTTTCAGCAGCAGATCAGAAAATACTAACTAAAATAAAACTGGAAAATATAACTGGAATGGAATCTAGATATTCTTACAGAATCGGAATAAAATCCCAGAATTTCATTGGCTAGGATTAGAGAAATAAATTTTTAAGCGTAGCTTTACGGTTTTGGATATTTCCATGACATTTTTTGCGAAACTAAGGAATTTATATTCAACTGTGAATCTAATTGCTTAGGTACGCGTGTAAGCCGCGGGTAATTGCTAGCTAATAAGTTTGATAGTCCTATAATGTGGAAACCTGTTATGGATGTCCATGGGCGGCGGTGATTGCTTTCCATCAAGTGAGCCGCCTAATCTTTTTCCCCTTAATACATATTAAAAAAAATACTCAAAGGTTAAAATCCCAATATTTATTGCATTCATTTGGCCAAGGATAACTATCATTAAGTATCATGGACCTTTTTACTGTCTGAATGAAAAAAAACACGTTGTAGAATTACTTTGACTTCAACTTTTTTTTACCTACTCGTTTTCAGTGGGAACCCGTCGCACAGCCAAGAACCTCTTCCGCGTGGTCTCCTGCGTGAAGCCATTCACCATATTCCACATGATCACGCTGAGTTCGCTGCCCATACAGTTGGCAGCAGTCACGGCAACCTACGCTGTCGTGCTGCTCCAGTTTAACTTCCAAGCGCAGATCGCTCAAGATACCAATGTTACGAAGACTAGCGTTATTGCTCGAGAGATTACCTAAAGAGGTAAAGGGCAAGTCGCCACCAAATATGTCAGAGCATTGGATCAACGTCCGACTTATTTGGTGGCGGGCTCTATTGTTAACGCCGTAGAGCCGTGTTCAGCTATTTTGATCAAATTTTTGCTCACAAGTTTATGAAGTCGACTGTACTACAAATATCGGAACCGCTTACCAAAAAAAAAATACATAACGTCATAGGTACAAGATACATACACAAAGTATAATATTATGATTTCATTTTATAAAACATTTGAAATAACCTTCAATGTATTTGAAGTCTTCTTGAAAATGGAGTGATGTTTGTTTTGAATAATAAATGTTTCATAGAAAATTCGCTTTATCATCGTTCATCCACCATTAGGGACCTCATATTTCGTTTTTTACATTTTTCTACTAGACATTGGCAAAATTGTCCTCTGATGGACAGAGCCAGCAGGGCTACTACGTAACTCGAAACTCGAAGTTCCTGTCATGCGGTCCCTCTGACACTTACACTATTTAATACGAGAGCGAGAGAGACGGTACGATACGAACTGCGAGTTTCGAGTTTCGTAGTAGTCCTGCAGTAATGTTTTGTATCTAATGAATATTTCTGTTGCATTGTTTTTTTTAGTTTAAATTTTAGAACACTGTCTATGCCACAATTAATAGAGCTCTCGCCGGGCGGATGTTATGTATGTATGTATGTATGTAAATACTTTATTGTACATAAAACACAAAAATAATACAAAAAGAAAACAACAAAACAAAAGAGTACAAAGGCGAACTTATCCCTAAAAGGGATCTTTCAATATACGAATGTTAGTTCTCGGGTCTTGGGTGTTTACTATGTATTTAAGTATGTATCTATCTATATAATTACACTAGCTTTTACCCGCGGCTTCGCACGCGTAAACTATTCGGTCTGGTAGTTGCAATTGAAATTTTCGGAATTTTACAAAATTCCCCTGGAAATTTCCAAAATTTATATCGTGGTCTTCATTGAGGTTGTGTTGTGAATAACTGTACAAAATTCAAGACTCTAAACCCAGTGCTAAAATTTCAAAAAATTTCCCTATCCAAATTCAAATTCATATCATTTATTCAGTAATAGGCCGCAATGGGCACTTTTACACGTCATTTTTTTAAATACCAGCACTTTCGGAAAGACCATCATTGCCAAGAAAAATGCGCCGCAAGAAGCTTGGCAGAAAGTCATTTTTTCAAAATAAAATAAGTAAAAATAAAATACTTAAAAACTACAGTAAGTATACAATTAAAGAAAAAAATACAAAATAATAATAACAATAATACACGGATGTATGGGGTCCCTTAGTTACAAAACTATCCCGTGGAAATATCGGGGTAAAAAGTAGCGTATGTGTT
The DNA here is from genome assembly GCF_025370935.1 of Choristoneura fumiferana. NCBI lineage: Eukaryota > Metazoa > Arthropoda > Insecta > Lepidoptera > Tortricidae > Choristoneura > Choristoneura fumiferana. The sequence continues at coordinate 21,910,544 of NC_133473.1, forward strand.
ATTCCAGACGTCCGGCTACCTACATACCAAATTTCATGCCTCTAAGCCCAGCGGTTGTTATTTCAAGATTTTATCCTTATCCCGTGGGAATATCGGAATAAAAAGTAGCCTATGTGATATTCCAGAGGTCCAGCTACCTACATACCAAATTTCATGGCTCTAAGCCCAGTGGTTGTTATTTCGAGATTTTATCCCTAGTTATTCCGTGGGAATATCGGGTCAAAAAGTCACTTAAATGTTATTCCAGATGTCCAATTACCTACATACAAGTTTTATGACTCTAAGCCAGCGGTTATTATTTCGAGATTTTTGTCCCTATCCCGTGCGAATATCGGAATAATAGTAGGCTATGTGATATTCCAGAGGTCCAGCTACCTACATACAAATTTCATGGCTCTAAGCCCAGTGGTTGTTATTTCGAGATTTTATCCCTAGTTATTCCGTGGGAATATCGGGTCAAAAAGTCACTTAAATGTTATTCCAGATGTCCAATTACCTACATACCAAGTTTTATGACTCTAAGCCCAGCGGTTATTATTTCGAGATTTTGTCCCTATCCCGTGCGAATATCGGAATAAATAGTAGCCTATGTGATATTCCAGAGGTCCAGCTACCTACATACCAAATTTCATGCCTCTAAGCCCAGCGGTTGTTATTTCAAGATTTTATCCTTATCCCGTGGGAATATCGGAATAAAAAGTAGCCTATGTGATATTCAGAGGTCCAGCTACCTACATACCAAATTTCATGGCTCTAAGCCCAGTGGTTGTATTTCGAGATTTTATCCCTAGTTATTCCGTGGGAATATCGGGTCAAAAAGTCACTTAAATGTTATTCCAGATGTCCAATTACCTACATACCAAGTTTTATGACTCTAAGCCCAGCGGTTATTATTTCGAGATTTTGTCCCTATCCCGTGCGAATATCGGAATAAATAGTAGGCTATGTGATATTCCAGAGGTCCAGCTACCTACATACCAAATTTCATGGCTCTAAACCCAGTGGTTGTTATTTCGAGATTTTATCCCTAGTTACCCCGTAAGAATATCGGGTCAAAAAGTCACTTAAGTGTTATTCCAGATGTGCAGTTACCTACATACCAAATTTCATGACTCTAAGCCCAGCGGTTATTATTTTGAGATTTTATCCCTATCCCGTGGGAATATCGGAATAAATAGTAGCCTATGTGTTATTTCAGAGGTTTAGCTACCTACACACTAAATTTCATGGCTCTAAGCCCAGCGGTTGTTATTTCAAGATTTTATCCCTAGGTATCCCGTGGGAATATCGAGTCAAAAAGTTGCCTATGTGTTATTTCAGACATCTAACTACCTACATACCAAATTTCATGCCTCTAAGCCCAGCGGTTGTTATTTCGAGATTTTATCCTTATCCCGTGGGAATATCGGAATAAAAAGTAGCCTATGTGATATTCCAGAGGTCCAGCTACCTACATACCAAATTTCATGGCTCTAAGCCCAGTGGTTGTTATTTCGAGATTTTATCCCTAGTTATTCCGTGGGAATATCGGGTCAAAAAGTCACTTAAATGTTATTCCAGATGTCCAATTACCTACATACCAAGTTTTATGACTCAAGCCCAGCGGTTATTATTTCGAGATTTGTCCTATCCGTGCGAATATCGGAATAAATAGTAGGCTATGTGATATTCCAGAGGTCCAGCTACCTACATACCAAATTTCATGGCTCTAAACCCAGTGGTTGTTATTTCGAGATTTTATCCCTAGTTACCCCGTAAGAATATCGGGTCAAAAAGTCACTTAAGTGTTATTCCAGATGTTCAGTTACCTACATACCAAATTTCATGACTCTAAGCCCAGCGGTTATTTTTTTGAGATTTTATCCCTATCCCGTGGGAATATCGGAATAAATAGTAGCCTATGTGTTATTTCAGAGGTTTAGCTACCTACACACTAAATTTCATGGCTCTAAGCCCAGCGGTTGTTATTTCAAGATTTTATCCCTAGGTATCCCGTGGGAATATCGAGTCAAAAAGTTGCTTATGTGTTATTTCAGACATCTAACTACCTACATACCAAGTTTTATGACTCTAAGCCCAGCGGTTATTATTTCGAGATTTTGTCCCTATCCCGTGCGAATATCGGAATAAATAGTAGCCTATGTGATATTCCAGAGGTCCAGCTACCTACATACCAAATTTCATGCCTCTAAGCCCAGCGGTTGTTATTTCAAGATTTTATCCTTATCCCGTGGGAATATCGGAATAAAAAGTAGCCTATGTGATATTCCAGAGGTCCAGCTACCTACATACCAAATTTCATGGCTCTAAGCCCAGTGGTTGTTATTTCGAGATTTTATCCCTAGTTATTCCGTGGGAATATCGGGTCAAAAAGTCACTTAAATGTTATTCCAGATGTCCAATTACCTACATACAAGTTTTATGACTCTAAGCCCAGCGGTTATTATTTCGAGATTTTGTCCTATCCGTGCGAATATCGGAATAAATAGTAGGCTATGTGATATTCCAGAGGTCCAGCTACCTACATACCAAATTTCATGGCTCTAAACCCAGTGGTTGTTATTTCGAGATTTTATCCCTAGTTATCCGTAAGAATATCGGGTCAAAAAGTCACTTAAGTGTTATTCCAGATGTGCAGTTACCTACATACCAAATTTCATGACTCTAAGCCCAGCGGTTATTATTTTGAGATTTTATCCCTATCCCGTGGGAATATCGGAATAAATAGTAGCCTATGTGTTATTCAGAGGTTTAGCTTACCTACACACTAAATTTCATGCTCTAAGCCCAGCGGTTGTTATTTCAAGATTTTATCCCTAGGTATCCCGTGGGAATATCGAGTCAAAAAGTTGCCTATGTGTTATTTCAGACATCTAACTACCTACATACCAAATTTCATGCCTCTAAGCCCAGCGGTTGTTATTTCGAGATTTTATCCTTATCCCGTGGGAATATCGGAATAAAAAGTAGCCTATGTGATATTCCAGAGGTCCAGCTACCTACATACCAAATTTCATGGCTCTAAGCCCAGTGGTTGTTATTTCGAGATTTTATCCCTAGTTATTCCGTGGGAATATCGGGTCAAAAAGTCACTAAATGTTATTCCAGATGTCCAATTACCTACATACCAAGTTTTATGACTCTAAGCCAGCGGTTATTATTCGAGATTTTGTCCCTATCCCGTGCGAATATCGGAATAAATAGTAGGCTATGTGATATTCCAGAGGTCCAGCTACCTACATACCAAATTTCATGGCTCTCTAACCCAGTGGTTGTTATTTCGAGATTTTATCCCTAGTTACCCCGTAAGAATATCGGGTCAAAAAGTCACTTAAGTGTTATTCCAGATGTTCAGTTACCTACATACCAAATTTCATGACTCTAAGCCCAGCGGTTATTTTTTGAGATTTTATCCCTATCCCGTGGAATATCGGAATAAATAGTAGCCTATGTGTTATTTCAGAGGTTTAGCTACCTACACACTAAATTTCATGGCTCTAAGCCCAGCGGTTGTTATTTCAAGATTTTATCCCTAGGTATCCCGTGGGAATATCGAGTCAAAAAGTTGCTTATGTGTTATTTCAGACATCTAACTACCTACATACCAAATTTCATGACTCTAAACCCAGCGGTTGTTATTTCAAGATTTTATCCCTATCCCGTGGGAATATCGGAATAAAAAGTAGCCTATGTGTTATTCCAGAGGTCCAGCTACCTACATACTAAATTTCATGGCTCAAAGCCCAGCGGTTGTTATTTCAAGATTTTATCCCTAGGTATCCCGTGGGAATATCGGGTCAAAAAGTTACCTATGTTTTATTCCAGACGTCCAACTACCTACATACCAAATTTCATGACTCTAAGCCTAGCGGTTGTTTTTTCGAGATTTTATCCCTATCCCGTGGGAATATCGGGATAAAAAGTATCCTATGTTTTAATCCAGGTTATAAACTAACTTTCCGCCAAATTTTATCAAATCCGTCCAGCCGTTTAAGCGTGAAAAAGTAACAAACATACTCACTCACTCACTCACTCACTCACTCACTCACAAACTTTCACATTTATAATATTAGTAGGATTTATCCGTTGCTTAGTACCCATAACACAAGCTTTGCTAAGCTTACTTTGGGACTAGGTCAATTGGTGTGAATTGTCCCGTGATATTGACTTATTTATTTATATATATTTTAATTCTTTTTTTTAGGTGTTATGTTTTATATTATAAGAAATATCTCTGTAGTATTGTTACAACAGCATACCTATCGGACTGGGGGCTCCTATTTTTTAAGTCCTACCAAAGGATAAATGTATAGGGTCGCGCCCCATCTGTCCACGTTTGATAAGCAAACAAGAATAGGTATCGTGGTCTAAGGAGCTAGGGCGGGGACGCACGGGTGCGTTAAAAGCCGCCCGCGCAGACACGCCGTTTGCTGTCCGCGCGTGCGTGCATAGCGCGGCACGCGAAACTGTGGACGCGGTAGTTTATCGACGGGTTCACTAATCATCATCATCATCATCCCAGCCTATATACGTCCCACTGCTGGGCACAGGCCTCCTCTCAGAACAAGAGGGCTTCACTAATGTCTAACCAAAATATTTAGGTACAGTCCCCAGCAACAATATCTGACAGAATAAGCGTGCATAAATATCTGATACGACTCCATTTCTAGGGCCGGAAGGACGTGTCAGCAGGGCTACTACGAAACTCGCAACTCGAAGTTCGTATCGTACCGTCCCTCTCGCTCTCGTATTATTTATAGTATTAGTGTCAGAGGGACCGCACGACACGAACTTCGAGTTTTCGTGTTTCATAGTAGCCTTGCAGATATTTTTGCTCGCTCCGCTGTGGCAGATATTAATGCTGGTTTACGTTTCATTTGACCAAATGTACAATGTATTTTATTTTGAAACTGTAAATCTTTCAGGACTTTGGAAACTGATCTAACATTAGGTTCTACACAATGGTCTTGAAATAAATCTTGAATAGTTCAGTGTCAGAATAAAATATACTTACTTATGCCTATATACGAGTATTTTGTGAAACGAATCATTTCTAATTTCTATAAACAGTTTTTGACGAAATAAAAGGATACATCATCGACGAAGGTCGTACCTAAACATAATATGTTACCTAGGCGTCGAAAATTACAGCTTTCTAGCACTAACTAATAGTCTCTAAGCTAAGTCACGGATGGAAGGACAGACAGACAAACATAGCGAAACTAGAAATGTTTCGTATTTGTCTTTTGGCTACGGAACCCTAAAAAAGGGATAAAAAGGTGTTGTGCCGCACCTTCCTTGTTTTCGTCTTCGCCTGTGCTACTGATACCTATGCCTTGGTCACTGATGCCAATATATTAACTAAAAAATACCTACCTACAACAAATCGCACAAATAAACTGCCGCATCCACTCGTTCATACCCTGGTCAGTTAAATTAGTAATGTTCCCGTATTCAACTCGCGACGGGTGCTTTTTTCGTTCGCGAGCGCTCGCCCGTGCGTACCGCATGTGTACTCTGGACACGG
>NC_133473.1:21916170-21953072 GCF_025370935.1 Choristoneura fumiferana
TAGGTCCACTCCTGCGTGGTCGTGCTGAGGCAGCAACTAACTTAAGACTGGTAGAAAATTATGTAATCGGCTCAATTATTTGTTATAAAATTTTACACCCAATGTACAAACTCCACTAAACAGCCTAATATTGGCGACGCAGCCAACCGTGTCGGCAAATAATAGATGTCGCACGCCGCGACATTACTAAATTGCTGCCTTATTTATCGCCTTGTTATATCTTGAGTTATTTTGAATTATGTTGCCGAATCAAAGCATAAGTTATTATTCGGAAAAAGTGTAACGAAAGCGCTTTTTAATATACTAACTAAAATAAAACTACATAAACTCTGGAATTAACTGTCGACTGCGGTATTCCGGACCGGTATGAACTTCAAGCCTTCAGGAAAAGAGCTTACTCCTACCTAAACCTACCTTCCTACCTCTGGTGTTGCAGGTGTCCATGGGCGACGGTAATCGCTTACCATCGGGCGATCCGTACGCTCGTTTTCCCCCTAAAATAACATTTGAAATACCATGAATTTATCGGTTAAATATTGTAAGGCTGCACACAACTATGAAAAAATGTAATAGTGTAAATGTGAAGTTCCCAATCAGCACTGGGCCTGATTTGAGAAGTATGGCCCAAGCCCTCCACTCCTTTTAAAAAAAATCAGCCTTCTCATGCCTGTGCTCAGGTGAACTAAAATACCGACTAAGAATAGTCGCAAATCCTTCCTTCACTCACAATAAACTCACTTTAAGTTAACTCACTTTAACTACACTAAATCGGTTCAGCCGTTTGAGAGCTACTATGCCATACAGACAAAAAATATTTAGCAGAGAAACTCTCCACTAAATATAGTTGTAACAATAATTATAAAAAATTGTGTAATAATAAATTACACGTTACCATATCTTTTATACTTTTATAGAGACAAACTGTGTAAACCGTTTTGCAGGGCTATGTGCAAAAAACAATGTAAAAATACTGTCAAATACATACTTTTTAATTTATTTATTCATTCAAACATTTGTGTTAAACTTATCTCTCTTTTTTGTGTTAGGGTTAAAGGCACTTTTACCCTAACTACTAGAAAAAAGTAGCCAATGATAGTAGCTAATTCATAAATCTAGTAGCTTATTGAACAGCGGCAATTTGTTCAGAGGTAAGTATTCGATAAAATGCGGGATCGCTGCAGCGAATGGAATTGCGTATCGGCTCAGACGGGTGTAATCTGCTGCGAGCCCAAACGCTCCGAGAGCGGGCCCTCTGCACTCACCTACCAAAGAATAACTTTCACGGCCAGACGTCTAAAGCTTTGGTTTCCAAGGACAAGCGGTGCCGTCATTATAGCGAACACATTAAGCGGTGAATGACTCACTAGAACGTTGCCTATGTAAATAAAATGGCGCGGTTTCCTAGAGAGCCGTGTCAATACCGCTCTCTAGGAGGAATCAATTACGGCCGCTATGTGACGGCACCGCTTATCCTAGGAAATCAAAGCTTTAGACGTACCTGGCTCAATCAACTTTGTAGTGTACCTTGCTGCCATGATAACATCTCCTGAGTTAGGTACTTATTAATTAAAAGTATGATTTGATAGGGTACAAACAAATATACTAAGTAAGGAGTTGTGACAGTTTTAGGGAATCACAAGGGAATTCCTTCATGGCTCATCTAAGCATGCTAAAAAAGCCAATGTACCTTACATTGCATACATTTTTCTAACAAAGTGTATCACTTATGTCTCCTTAGTTACGTGGCAGATTCAATTTATTTTTAAAGTTGAGTCTGAAACTTTGTTAGTAGTCAATATAAATACTTTTATTTTTATTTTTAACTAGCTGTTGCCCGCGGCTTCGCCCCCGTTGTATTTTTTCTGTGTTTTCATCCATAAAAACCATCTCCTGACAGTAACGAACACAACAAAAAAAGAATTAGCGAAATTGGAGTTTTGCGCTTAGCAACACATTTTAAGATTCATTTTTATTTATATAGATTTTATAATATATTAGATAAAAACAAAAAATAAACTAATGATTGAAATTTTATAGTAAGTGCCATTTCTTAGCTTAGTTAGGTTTGTTCTGGGAATCAATGGTTTATTTCTATATTTTTATAGAGATATTATCTAAACTACCAACTACGACTGCTTTAACCAGGTCATACGGCCATCTCGTTGGTGCACTTCTACGCTGCGCTTGCCGATCCTCGGTCTCCATTCGAAAACCTTTCGGTCCCAACGGCCACCTATAATACGGCCTGCCCATTGGTTTTTTGGGGTGCAATAAAAAATATTTGTTTTGTGTTTACAATATACTTAAAAAATTGCAGCAAGTATCGCGTCTGCGCAATTCTTCACCATTCTGTGGCCGGTGCATGGAATCGCGCCAGAACTAAATGAAATTGAAATTAGCTTGCACTCCCAAGAGCCACTCGCGGAATTTCGCAAAAATAAAAGCGTATTATAAAACAAAATAGGACTGTTCCGCTCTGTTAAATTATAGGACGTCCGGGAAACTAAATCTAGTATAACTTGTAACTAGGTTTTGATTTACTTTGCGAAAGAGACTTGAAATTGTACTGAAGTTTTTAGTGTGAAAGTTTTGTAACTTGATTGGTTTTTATGACTTGATCGCATCTAAAGAACTGTTCGATTTAAAATGATTTTAGGGTTCCGGAGCCAAAATGGCAAAAACGGAGCCCTTACACTTTCACCATGCATGTCTATCTGCGGCTTTGCTCCGGGACTATCAATGCTAGAAAGCTGTAATTTTGCACGAATATATTATATGTAAACTATGCTTACAAATGCTTACAAAGAAAGAAAGGAAGCGCTGCACAAAATTTTGGACTCCTACGGCTGTTTGGTACACCCGAGAGCATAAATTTTAATTCATAGCGTCAATTATTATGTACACATCGACCTTAATTACGGCTAGTAGCATACGTAAATTAAATATTTCTGACCTTGACTAGTATGTCATTCGGTTTACCTTTGAAATGTCGACAAACTTATAATCGAATATCAGTTAAAAGTTAACGTTTCCTAATTTTTCATTTTATCGAATATTCATTACCTCGAATGATTAAAATAAGTATTGCTTATACACCAATTTTTAATTTCTGGAAATATTATTTAATAGATAGTTTATTTGGCGGAACTTCATTTCATTTTGTATTATTTCATACTTTTTTGTATGAAATTTATTTATTTTTTATTTTGTTGGGGTCGCAGTTCCAACCTAACCTAACCTACTTTCCTGGTAGCGATTTATTTTTGTTGGGGTTGCAGTTCTAACCTAACCTACTTTTTTTGATGGCGAATTTTTTTGTTGGGGTCGCAGTTCTACCACCACTTTTCTGTCGCGTTTCTAACTCAACCTTAACCTATAAAAACTTAGTTGTTCTGTCTCATGGATAGTTGATGAAATGTATTTTTAAGCAAATAATAATCCTTGTACTGTTGTTATAATAATTGTTTTAAAATGTAATGAAATAGTCGATAAGTGAAATTACTCCAAGAGAAAATATTAGTATTGAATATTCTATGAATGTTTTCGATGAAATTAAATTCGATGAATAGTTTATCGACATTTTAACGGCACCCATGTCAGTAAGTCACTCACTTAGTCAACTTTTTATTTTAGTTAAATGGTCTGGTGTACATTAAGTTTAGTGTTTCTGTACGTGTACCTATTTTATCAGCTAATAACCATTCTTATTCTTAATATACCGAAGCGGCAAAAAAATCTGGCCTTCAAAATGTATGCAGTTATAGGTAATTTTCTATGGAGAGTGGGCCAATTTTGTGCCACTCAGTATATATAAATAGGATACATTGAAGAGCGCTTCCCTAAATCGAGAATGCATAGTACAGGGTACAACCGGAGAGTTCCCACCATATAGACCTCATCAAGTATGCGCGGTTCCGTCCGACGCATGCATGTCCCACGAACCTTCAAAATGCGTATTTCATTGGCCAATTCAATAGTCTGTCGAGCTTTTTGTGATGTTACCGAACTAAATTCGTTGCGATAAAAGTGGCGCCCAACATGGGACTCGGATGTTGTTCGAGTAATTACTATTATGGTCTGATGTCACTTTTAAGTAAATAAAATCTTGAAATAATAGCTTTTGTTTAGTTTTTCAGGTGAAAAAATTTCGTTCAGAATCGCGTTGTTAAATTTTTGACCTAACTTGTAACTTAATGTGTTAAATTTTTAGTTGCTATTTTGTCAGTTTAGTTATGATGTATATACTGTGTTAGTTTAGGTTAGGATAATTTTTACTTCAATTGTACCATTTAATGCGTTTGACCTAAGACGATTCTGTCCCGGTTTTTCACACAGGCGACGATAATAATAGTTTTTACTCTCTGAATGTTGGTAAATTTTGACCAATCCACACACCATTGAATTGTTTCACAGGTTTGTGGAGATTCTCTCGATGTTTTCCTTCGTCGAAAAACTAGAACTAAGCTATGAGTTCGAGTTTGAACTAACGATTCTCCGCTTGAGAGGTCATAGGTCAAACCATTAACCTACCATGGCTTCTTTTAAATAAAAGACATCTTATAATAATTATGCGTAAATTTTTATGACTACGTTTCAATACAATACAATACAATACAATACAATAACTCTTTATTGCACACCAATACAGTAAACAGTACAGAGAAAACAAGTATATACATAGAGATTTTCTAAGGTAAGCAATAGGCGGCCTTATCGCTTCAGAGCGATCTCTTCCAGGCAACCTTTACAATGGACAGAAATAAGGAATACATTTTAGCAGGTGGTGCAATTTACAGTAGATCAGAGCTGTATCAAGAATACATAAAACTAACACATACAATACACATACACAACAAATCTAAACAGATAGATAGGTAGATGGATACCATAACACATAAATAAGCTAACTATAACATTTATACGCAAGATGACAGGTAGTGCTCCCTAAGCATAGACCTAAAGATAGGCAAGGACTTTGCGCGCCTCAAGTCTATCGGTAGGGAGTTCCACAACCGAGTGGCCTGGACAGTGTAAGAATAAACATAGAATTTAGAGTTTGAAAGTGGGACAGTAAGGAGGAAGTTCTGAGAGCAACGAACAGAAGTAACATAGCTAAATCGCAATGTTAATATAGTCCTCGAATTAGACTTAGATTAAAGCGTAGTTTAGCATGCTATGCGACAACTGAATTTATGTGATCAGTGAATACTGATCATTAAAATAAAAATATTTATAGATCATATTAGGGCATTTTCACAAAAAAGTGTACTTTATTAATTTTAGGAAAGATGGTTTTCCTACTCAGAATCACACAATTGATTCCGATAGTCTAAAGAAAAACGTCAGTGTGTCGGCATCACAAAACTGACTCATAAAATTTATATGAAAAAAAAAATATATTTTGAAAGAAAATGTTAACTTTTGAAAACGCCCAGCAACCACATTTAATGCAAACAAAAAACTTAATTATTCTTGAAACATGTTGTTTTATGTTAACTTGGTATGAGTACCTAACCACTTTTCTACCAATAAAGCAAAATTACTTATCTGTCACTTTTCATAATTACAAGTAAACATTATTGATTTCAGTAACTTTGAAACTAGAACGTGGACCTTTTCGTAAGCATTCTATATTCTAGAGAATATACCGCACTAGAAATGTCTCATATCAATGATGTAGAGAATAGCTTTTTCAAAACTTTTAAACCAGTATTTAGTAAAATCGTTAGTAGGGAGTGCCACAATGAATACCGTGAATAACTTGGTGTTTCCGCGGCTCTGGTATCAGAAACTCTACAGATGCATCACACTCGTCTTATGCTGTGTTGCTGTGATTTATTTGACTGGCACCTCAGCGTTTTACGAAATTGATGATTATTGGTCCATCGAGAGCATCTTGACCTACATTGCTATATTATCCACGTTATTCATCAACGGTTCCACTATGATCACCAACAACTTTTTCTATATCATCTCGAATTGTAACTTAATGAGAAATCTGCAGCTAATCGGTAAAAAATTAAAGATAACCATAAATGAATATCATTCTAAGCTCATTTATAGGGTTAATTGCTTTCTTCTTGGATTTGTGATAATTTTTCATAGCTTTAGAAACGTTTTTATAGTAATGGAGAACTTAAGTTTTACTGGATGGTTTAAAGCGGCACCTACCGTTGTTACTTCAGCTGTGCAGGACTTGGAAATTGTGTTGTTTGTAGGAATCGTAATGTTTCTTATCGTCAGGGTCTGGTATAATAATACAATGTTAGACAGAATTGCTAAGGACAAATGGGAATCATTGGAGTATTTAAAATCATCGATAATACTTCGCAATTTATTCTACGCTTACGGAAACGTTATAACTGCGTACGAGTTGACTGAAATAACTTTTGGTCACTACGTAAGTAAATATTAATTTATAGTTCATGTATATTTGTCCTTGCTATCAATAACTTCACATTTTAAATCACCCCAAGTTCATTGTTTACAACACTTAAATCCATAGAACATATTTCTCGAAATTTAATAGATTTCATTGAGTGAATCTACAGCCGATAAAAGTATTAGGTACAATCGATTTATCGAATAATTCTTAGGAAAACTTTTTTTTTCAGTTGTTTTTGCTGGTGCTCCATATGTTTAGCAGTGAAATGTTGGCAATGGAGAGGTGTATCGAGCAAGCGAAGGTAATATTAATGGTAACTGCGAAGCAGCCGCCATTAAGTGCACTCGCGAGCCATTTGAATAGAGTTAAGATATTTTATGGTTTCAAAACTTTAATCTCGAGTCCATTACTACAGGTTTCTTTTGAACTTGCAGTGTTCATATATACCCTCCTGAGCCCTCACGTACTTTATAAATGACCAATTAACACTGAGAATAACGGCCGAATGTACTTTATAAAGTACATATTGTTTTTTGAATAAAGAATTCTAAGAATTTTGAAATAATATCCAAAATAACAAAGCAGGTCAACTAAGTCTAGGTCTTAAGCACTAAGTCTGTTAATAAAAAGTTAGGACTCAGGAGGATACAGGTTGTCCTGTAAATAGTACGACAAACTTAGGGGTAGATAGGTGGGCAGGTCATCTACCAAAGATAGAAAAATGGCCTTAGTAAAAGTCACATCGTTTTCGCGAAATTTAGAAGTTGTCATTTAAAAAAAAAAGTTTCCTCGCATTATATTAATATTCGAGTTGTGATATTCGGAATTGATCAATTTATGTATTTATTTTTGAATAGTTGTGTTATCAGATGCAAAAAAAAGGGATTACAGTTTTTATTTAAATTTAAACTTTGTCCCCTCTTTGTTTGTCTGTCTTTGTTAGCTGTAATTTAGTCCTTACTTCTTTCTGTTAAAAGGTTGCCTGGAAGAGATCACCTGGAACGGCATTCGCCGGCCTCATATAATAGTTCGCCTCACTATCGCTCGGCCTTTTATTACCTCTACCCTCGTCCCTCGTCACCTTCGTGCCAGCCTAGGTGCATTTTTTGGTATTTTCTCACTTTAAGGACCAATAATAATAATAATAAGTAAACGTTTATTTCAGGCCAGAGTCCCATACACATTGAATAACATTATTAAAAATAGAATATCAGAGTTCAAAATTCAAAAATAATACAATAATAATAACAAGTCAAAATTGAAATTAAAACTATTACAGTACCTACCTACCTACCTACTAGTGCTAGCGGTACGCCAAAAAAGCTGCAAATGATGTTAAAAGCATAAAAATTGGAACGAATGATCTTTAGGCCATACGAATAAATCTGGCCCGTAGCACAAAAAAAAGGAGAGGAGATTTGACGTCATCTTTTTTTGTATGGAAAAAAAAGTTCCGAAACCACTCGTGTGTGGTATGTAAAGAAAAAGCTTACTAAGCCGATTCTAAAAATATATAACATCATTATATTTCAGTCACGTGTTTTAAATTAAAATAAAAATCATTTTCAAAACGTACCTAAGTTTGTGCTCCTCCGGATATACCTAAAATTATATGTACCTAATAAGGGAAGCAGGCAGGGAGCGGCAGCGGGGTACATGCTCACGACCGTTTACCTTTACTTGCCCGAATTTCATTTGCCCGAATTTTACTTGCCATACCTACCAACGTTTGCCATAAAATATATAGAATCGTGCTATAATAATAATATGATTGAAAACTCCTCTCGCATTAGCATTTATCATCCTCGTGTCTCTCACACACACACGCATACACACACTAGGTACATACTCGCCACACTTGTTCGTTTAGTTGTCTACTTTTTATTTCACCAACATCCCCCTTCCAATTTTGTTAAAACTTAGCGATTTAATTAAATTAATTGTTTGTACCCCGAATCAGCAGGGCTATTACGAAACTCGAACTTCGTATCGTACCGTCCCTCTCGCTCTCGTATTAAATAGTATAAGTGTCAGACTGAGAGACCGCACGACACGATCTACACGAGTTTCGAGTTTCGTAGTAGCTCTGCTGGTTTTTACGTGACAGGCATAGCCTAGGTGTGAAACCAACGGAAACCCTATTATTTTTGCTTTTAATACGAGTACCTAAACCATTTATATTTTTATTTTTTTATGATTTCCGTTATCAAAATATGTAATAATTTTACGTAACCTGGCAAAGTAAACTTTCGAGTATGTGCTTAGGTAGGTACTTAATAACCTTAAACCTTGGAAGATGAAACTACTTCATTTGACTAAGTACCTAATATTGTGTAGTTTCAAAAGATATTACATGGATGTAATCATATACGAGTATGTAGGTAATAAATAAATTGGATGACTTTGGTAATGAAATTTCTTTAATTTTGATAGAACACCTGATATGACAAAGACAATTAGATCAGTCATCATTATGTTCTTCACAACCAAAGACAGTGCTACGCAATGGAAAGATTCAGTTACACTGTTACGACAGAAAACGGTTTTATTAAAGTTTTTAAGCCATTATTTATTATACAATCCATTACTGGTATAACAAGAGTGAGTTTTAAAGACAATCTGATCTGCCCACGATTGTGGCACCAAAGAATATACAGCTGTGCCTTTCTGACTTTATGTGTCATAGCTGCCATAGCTTACTACGAATGTATGTTTCTTAATTACCTTGAATGGAGCCGCGTTGCAACTTCATTGTTTTTGAGCAGTAGTATAATCGTCATCAATAATTTCGTCAATGTTAGGTCGAACTACAAATTATTCGTAACCCTTCAGAGGATTGACCAAGATCTTAAAATTACTGCTAACGAAAAGCATTACAGAACTATGTCCAGGTTAAATTACGGTATTATCCTCTTTTTAACAATATTTCATGGTATTCGAGACATTATTATAGAATTAAAAAATTTTGGTCTCAATTACATGTACTTATTCATCCCAACGATTGTTTTTCTTAGTGTGCATGACGTAGAAGCTTTGAATTTTTTCGGAGTTATAGTTTATCTGATTCTAAGAGTAATATATATCAATACTATGCTATGCCGAATCGCTGAAGTCAAATGGAGATCGTTTAAAACATTTGGAATCGTCGATAATAATACGTAAATTGTTCGTCGGTTATCGACACATCCTTACAGCATATGGTTTGATTGAAAAAAACTTCAGTCACTTTGTGAGTACATATTTTCATAAACAATTATGATTGTACTAATCTTTAAACTATTTTTTTTATGATTTTTTAATAATTATACTTGTGTTTTTTGACACGCTTTTTGAATTTGATTTTCACCCACGTCTTACTGTGGATACTCACAAGAAACTTGTCAACTGTGCATAGTTCTGATGACAGTAAGTAATATTTTTCTAAGGATTTCGTATTTTATACGCAAGCTTCCAAGTTTAGGTATATTTTATACCTTAGGCTGCTATTTACTCATAAAGTACTAAAAATTCTCAAGCAAACTTAGCCGTTATAGTTTTACTTGAAAGTGTAGGTAATATACTTACTACCATCCTGAATTTTTTCAAATTTTTCCACCCACCGCTTTAGATTTTAGAGGAGGGGGGGACGCTCGATTTTAATGAAAATTTTGCACTTTAAAGTTGAATATTTCGCAAACATATCACTCAATCGAAAAATTGTCTTAGCAAACCCCTAATGGTTTTAAAAAGACCTATCCAACGATATCCCACACTATAGGATTGGATGAGAAAAAAAAAATCACCTTCACTTTATGTCTATGGGAGGTAACGTAAAAAAATTTATATTTTTATTTTTTAATATACCATTTTGTCGGCATAATTTAACATATATTTCCGTGCAAAATTACAGCTTTCTAGAATTGATAGTCCCTGAGCAAAGCCGCGGACGGACAGACAGACAGACAGACAGACATGGCGAAACTATAAGGGTTTGGCTCCGGAACCCTAAAAATTGCGCTTTCCATACATTAATTTCGTGATTTTATTTGATCAATATATGGAAACCGCAAATTTTTAGAAGTGTCCCGTATAATCTGGTATTGGAATCCTGGTGGTCCGCCCAGGATCATCTCTGCGGGAGGGGACTTTTGTAGAGGCATCGACTTGAAAGATACGCACACGTAATATGGATGACAAAGCAAATGCAGTCAGCAAAAACAAGCTTGTGCCTATTAACAAAACATTTAAATTGACATGATATTATTACAGCTGTTACTGATGGTTCTCCACATGTTCGTCAATGAATTGCTGGCTATACAAAAGTTTATCACAGAAGGACCGGTAATAATCGTTTTAATCTGTATTATTAAAAAAAAGTATAATAAGTGATTGACACACACACGCACGCAACGCACGCACACACACACACACACACACTGTATTCCTAAATGGGGTAGGCAGAGCACACGAAACGTTACCGCTTCGGAGTCACTTTTAACTAGCAGTTTTAGGTTTTAAGTTTGACAAAAATGGTGAGTGATTGACTCACTGACATATAAACAAAATATTGAAAATCGCAGCTTGAAATCTGGCGCAGGGCTTTCTAATATCACGTAGGTGAACACGAGGAAATACAATCCCTAAGAGTGTGAAATATGATAGCCCAGAATTTTGAGAGATGAAGAGGCATTTCGTTGGATTTTTTAAGTATTTTGCGTACAGAAAAAACGTAGTAAATTATAAAAGTATTTTACCTATCTACTTGGTATGTAGGTACAGCCAGCAGCGGAAGTAGGCGAGTGGTCACGATGCTCAATCTGCTCTACACACGACTCTACTGCCAAGGTAATAAGGAGTGTTTAGGTCATTTTGATCATCACAACTGCTCATCTGCATCTGCTGGTAACTATAAAATTAAATGGGGGCGTTACGTGGATCTGCACTGTCACCAACAATTTTATTACGTACTATACTTGGTTTGGATAGGTATTTAACTAAATGTAAACAAAACAACGTCAAATACTGTATTTGACTATTTTGTATGTTTTATAAATTAAAACTACACAATGCCTGTTATCGAATAGAAAAACAATTTTTAAGCTACCTTTACAAATAACAGAGTTATAAAGGTTTGAAATTCAAGATTAGACAGAGAAAGACATACTGGCATGTGACGTCACACGCCAGTACCGCCGTACTTGCTGCATAGAGAAAAGCGTTTGAGAAGGAGACAGGTATATAGATTATTTTAAAATCACTATAAATCCAAATTTCAACCGATTTAAATTTTCTCTTCGCTAAACACTACCTGTATATCTATATTTTCATAATATTAAGATACTATAGCAAAATCTGGAGTTGTCAGATACCGTATTGGTGTCTTAAATATTGATTTTCCCCCAATAAACTATCTAAGAAGCCGTGGTGGCAGAGTGGTTTGACCTATGGCCTCTCAAGCAGAGGTTCGTGGGTTCAAACCCCGGCTCGCACCTCTGAGTTTTTCGAAATTCATGTGCGGAATTATATTTGAAATTTACCACGAGCTTTACGGTGAAGGAAAACATCGTGAGGAAACCTGCACAAACCTGCGAAGCAATTCAATGGTGCGTGTGAAGTTCCCAATCGCACTGGGCCCGCGTGGGAACTACTGCCCAAGCCCTCTCATTCTGAGGGGAGGCCTGTGCCCTGCAGTGGGACGTATATAGGCTGGGATGATGAAACTATCTAAACATTTAGTTCAAGTTTTTTTTTTGTGATGAAGGAAATTTAAGAATATAAACTTATAGAAAATACAATCATTTACCATTTAATCATTCAAGTTTGTATTAAAATGATAGAGAGGTAAGTCAAATATATAAAAACCTTGAACGTGCCAAATCTGGCAGCTGAAGTTTGTTTACATCAAGTATAGGCAGATAATATAATTATTTTCTTTATTCGCAGAGTATGACCTGGCCTGCATTTATTCAAACTCTGGAAGTTATTATGAAGATGTTTAACAGGATCCTCTTAGTCGGGGGGGCAGTGGGTTATCTTGAGAGTCAATTTGTGCGTACCAAGGTCTGCTGTCTGAAAGTAATTAATTATACAAACGATGGTAAGTAAATCTTTATCTATTAACAATCTTCAGTCGGGCGCTTAGATAATTAAAGACGGCGGGCGTCTATTAAATATAATGTTCAACGTATTATTATCCTACTTAATATTATAAATGTGATATTAGGAATATAAATGTGTGGTAGTTGAATGAAAATTCCTAGGCATGGCGCCATTTCATGATATGACTAAAAGTTGGCCAGGCATATCACGATGTGCCTGAGAAACAATACGGCAGATTGATTAGAGCAACGCATTCGGCGATATTCCTAGCTCTATACCGGGCACATCGTGATATGCCGAAAAAACGAAAAATGTAGGTACGACGAGCGAAGCGAGGAGTGGTTAGTATGAATTGTGACCACAACGAACGAGCCGAACGAGCGAAGCGAGCGTACCGCAGCAGCGGCCGTCGAAGTGCCAGAACCGATATGGCAGCGTTTCATGATATGCCTAGGAATATTTCATGATCTGCCTAAACTGGCCAAATCATGAAATGGCGGCGTTTCATGATATGCCTATGAATTTCATGATCTGCCTAAACGTCAAACGGTGAACGTTAAACGGTGAGTTTTGAACGATATGGCGGATGTCCCTTATATAGCCAAATCATGAAATGGCGGCGTTTCATGATATGCCTAGGAATTTCGTGATCTGGTGGATTTTACGATCGGTCGCCGATATCTGGAATAACAATACAACACATTACAATGACTCTTTATTGTACACCACAAATAGTAAGCGATACAGAAAACAGGTAGGTATACAGAGAGAAAGATTAAGCAATATGCGGCCTTATCGCTTATAAGAGCGATCTCTTCCATGCAACCTTTTTTACAGATTTAAATAAGGACTAAGTTACAGCAGGTGTTGCATTTTCAGCAGCAGATCAGAAAATACTAACTAAAATAAAACTGGAATGGAATCTAGATATTCTTACAGAATCGGAATTAGAGAAATAAATTTTTAAGCGTAGCTTTACGGTTTTGGATATTTCCATGAGATTTTTTGCGAAACTAAGAAATTTATATTCAACTGTGAATCTAATTGCTTAGGTACGCGTGTAAGCCGCGGGTAATTGCTAGCTAATAAGTTTGATAGTCCTATAATGTGGAAACCTATGTTATGGATGTCCATGGGCGGCGGTGATTGCTTTCCATCAAGTGAGCCGCCTAATCTTTTTCCCCTTAATACATATATAAAAAAAATACTCAAAGGTTAAAATCCCAATATTTATTGCATTCATTTGGCCAAGGATAACTATCATTAAGTATCATGGATCTTTTTACTGTCTGAATGAAAAAAAACACGTTGTAGAATTACTTTGACTTCAACTTTTTTTTACCTACTCGTTTTCAGTGGGAACCCGTCGCACAGCCAAGAACCTCTTCCGCGTGGTCTCCTGCGTGAAGCCATTCACCATATTCCACATGATCACGCTGAGTTCGCTGCCCATACAGTTGGCAGCAGTCACGGCAACCTACGCTGTCGTGCTGCTCCAGTTTAACTTCCAAGCGCAGATCGCTCAAGATACCAATGTTACGAAGACTAGCGTTATTGCTCGAGAGATTACCTAAAGAGGTAAAGGGCAAGTCGCCACCAAATATGTCAGAGCATTGGATCAACGCCCTGACTTATTTGGTGGCAGGCTCTATTGTTAACGCCGTAGAGCCGTGTTCAGCTATTTTGATCAAATTTTTGCTCACAAGTTTATGAAGTCGACTGTACTACAAATATCGGAACCGCTTACCAAAAAAAAATACATAACGTCATAGGTACAAGATACATACATAAAGTATAATTATTATGATTTCATCTTATAAAACATTTGAAATAACCTTCAATGTATTTAAAGTCTTCTTGAAAATGGAGTGAAGTTTGTTTTGAATAATAAATGTTTTATAGAAGATTCGCTTTATCATCGTTCATCCACCATTAGGTACCTCATATTTAGTTTTTTACATTTTTCTACTAGACATTGGCAAAATTGTCCTCTGATGGACAGAGCCAGCAGGGCTACTACGAAACTCGAAACTCGAAGTTCCTGTCATGCGGTCCCTCTGACACTTACACTATTTAATACGAGAGCGAGAGAGACGGTACGATACGAACTGCGAGTTTCGAGTTTCGTAGTAGTCCTGCAGTAATGTTTTGTATCTAATGAATATTTCTGTTGCATTGTTTTTTTTAGTTTAAATTTTAGAACACTGTCTATGCCACAATTAATAGAGCTCTCGCCGGGCGGATGTTATATATGTATGTATGTAAATACTTTATTGTACATAAAACACAAAAATAATACAAAAAGAAAACAACAAAACAAAAGAGTACAAAGGCGAACTTATCCCTAAAAGGGATCTTTTCAATATACGAATGTTTGTTCTCGGGTCTTGGGTGTTTACTATGTATTTAAGTATGTATCTATCTATATAATTACATTTATCCGTTGCTTAGTACCCATAACACAAGCTTTGCTAAGCTTACTTTGGGACTAGGTCAATTGGTGTGAATTGTCCCGTGATATTTATTTATATATATTTTTTTTCTTTTTTTTAAGTGTTATGTTTTATATTATAAGAAATATCTCTGTAGTATTGTTACAACAGCATACCTATCGGACTGGGGGCTCCGATTTTTTAAGTCCTACCAAAGGATAAATGTATAGGGTCGCGCCCCATCTGTCCACGTTTGATAAGCAAACAAGAATAGGTATCGTGGTCTAAGGAGCTAGGGCGGGGACGCACGGGTGCGTTAAAAGCCGCCCGCGCAGACACGCCGTTTGCTGTCCGCGCGTGCGTGCATAGCGCGGCACGCGAAACTGTGGACGCGGTAGTTTATCGGCGGGTTCACTAATGTCTAACCAAAATATTTAGGTACAGTCCCCAGCAACAATATCTGACACAATAAGCGTGCATAAATATCTGATACGACTCCATTTCTAGGGCCGGAAGGACGTGTCAGCAGGGCTACTACGAAACTCGCAACTCGAAGTTCGTATCGTACCGTCCCTCTCGCTCTCGTATTATATAGTATTAGTGTCAGAGGGACCGCACGACACGAACTTCGAGTTTTCGTGTTTCATTAATGCTGGTGTTACGTTTCATTTGACCAAATGTACAATGTATTTTATTATCAAACTGTAAATATTTCAGGACTTTGGAAACTGATCTAACATTAGGTTCTACACAATGGTCTTGAAATAAATCTTGAATAGTTCAGTGTCAGAATAAAATATACTTACTTATGCCTAAATACGAGTATTTTGTGAAACGAATCATTTCTAATTTCTATAAACAGTTTTTGACGAAATAAAAGGATACATCATCGACGAAGGTCGTACCTAAACATAATATGTTACCTAGGCGTCGAAAATTACAGCTTTCTAGCACTAACTAATAGTCTCTAAGCTAAGTCACTGGATGGAAGGACAGACAGACAAACATAGCGAAACTAGAAATGTTTCGTATTTGTCTTTGGCTACGGACCCCTAAAAGGGATAAAAAGGTGTTGTGCGCACCTTCCTTTTTTCGTCTTCGCCTGTGCTACTGATACCTATGCCTTGGTCACTGATGCCAATATATTAACTAAAAAATACCTACCTACAACAAATCGCACAAATAAACTGCCGCATCCACTCGTTCATACCCTGGTCAGTTAAATTAGTAATGTTCCCGTATTCAACTCGCGACGGGTGCTTTTTTCGTTCGCGAGCGCTCGCCCGTGCGTACCGCATGTGTACTCTGGACACGGGCGCCTCGCAAAATGGCGGACTAGACAAAATGGCGGCGGCAAACAAATTGTCGAAACAAGAAGAAAGGTTACTGGCCAGATAGAAATGGTGGCGAAAGTTAGGATGCACTTTTTGGGGTTCGATGCCTCAAAAGGAAAAGACGGAAGCCTCATTATTCATCTGTCTGTCTGTCACAACCAACTTGCTCACAAACTACTGGACCGATTGAGGACCAATTGGAGTGTCACGTAATCAATGTAAAATTATGGAAGTCTCCATACTTTGCTTACTTTTATGGGTAAATTAGAAAATTAAAAAATTATTAATTTTGATTCTTAATTTTAATTTAATTCTACCTACCTTTAAATTACGGAATCCTAAAAATGGATCTAGAATAAAAGCTTCATTTGAGTCTAACATCTGGTAGCATGGTGAATGGACCTATAGAATAGAATAAACTTTATTGTTTAGCCGTGTTACATAGATGGTATTAAAATATTACAATTGTTAGGTTCCACGGTTTCCCATTTCGAGGGTACAATATTTTCTTTAAAACTATAATTTATTTACATGTTTAGGGCGAAAAGTCAAAAAAAAAACTTTTAAGGGATAGAAACTGTTTTTAATTAGCCATTTTTTAAATTACGTTTAAAAAATGCTTGTAAGTGTCAGGAAGCCTTGCTCTTTCAAAACATTTCGGAGTGATTGCTTGTTGTTCATGCGAAAGATAATTCTCAAACACTTTTTCTGCAAAATAAAAACGGACTGTACCTCTGTCGAGTTACTCCAGTAAATGACACCATGTTGCTCTGTAGATGAGCTCTCTAGTTGAGTTCGAAACGCGTCAGTGTAGTGTGGTGGTGAAACACACACAAATCACACAAACCCATCCATCAGGGTTTGTGTGGTTTCAGTGGTGTGGAGGATCTGGAATCTGCATGAACACACGTTTCTTGCATAAACGTAGCTATCATAAGGTCGGGTGAGCTTCTTTCTATAAGTAAACACCTGTTTTTTGAAGGGGGGGTTCAGTAAAGAAAGATCCCCCTCTCCTCCCCTCCTCCTCATGTGCCCTCTTGTTCTGAGAGGAGGCCTGTGCCCAGCAGTGGGACGTATATAGGCTGGGATGGTCAGTAAAGAAAGAGACATTGTATACAAAACTATTACACCCATAGTATAGTACAGTCAAGGGCAAAGATATCGACACGGCCAAAGTTGCAAAAATATGTATACACGACCTTAATTTTAAGTGCATAGAGTCCGTTCGTCGTCGTGTATACATATTTTTGCAACTTGGCCGTGTCATATCTTTCCCTTGACTGTACATTTTTATGTTGTTAAGTATAATAATAGTACTTGTAACACAGCAGCCAGGTAGCAGGGTAGACAGTACTACCCTGCATTTATATTTGTGTAAAAACTTATTGTCTGTATTTGTTATCATAGATCGGGGTTAAATTATAGGTTGAATGTAAACCAATAGCGTTTATTAAACATTTTATTTAACAACTGATTATAAATAAAATCTATTTACATTATAACAAAAATTCGCAAGCGACAAGCTAGCCAAAACAAAACAACCGACTATTTATCACCCAAATGTTTATCAAAAAACAATCAGATCTATGTTCTCTAACAGAAAAAAGTGCAAAAAATCAACAACATCAAACAATATTTATTTAAATGTCAACTTGTACCCAAGTTTGGCCGTTTCATTGTTTGTACATGAATATTCACCGTCTAAGAAAATTCTCATAAATAATTACATAATTAATTTAATTTCATGTGACCTAAGGGCCAGTAAACACGGACTGCAACGTAACCGCAACTGACTTCAAAAAGGAGGAGGTTATCAATTCGGTTGTATTTTTTAAACGACTTTTAGCCGACTTTTTAACCGACAGTGCAGTGCGTGCAACGCTCGGACACGGACGTGTCTCACTGCACCGAAAGTTGACGTCGCTATGAGTTCGCAACAACTCATTGCGAATGAACTGTTGGCGTTCATTCAAAAAGCCATCGACACCTTGAAGTCAGCATCGTGCAGATCTGCAAGTCCAACTTCAAGGAGGATGAGATTTGCAATGGCAAGGCGCTGCTCTTCCAGACGCTCGGCAAGACCGACCAGATGCCGTCTCGCAGAAGGGATGGAAGAGTGAAGAGTCTCCAGGACGATGAGTCATCACGATGTTCAAGGCGACCGATCCGGACGAAGTGCCCTCTTTTGTGGCAAAGGAGCTGCGGAAGCTACCCCCTATCACATTCGACCACGTCGCCGTCACCACTTTGCTAAAGGACATCGTGGGAAACAATAACGTACAACTCGGAATGTACGCGCAATAATGTACGACGTGATAATCCGAAGCATTACTTATTGCTTCCGATTATCATGCCGTACATTATCATGGTCGCGCATTATCAAGGCGTACAAAATATTGCGCGCGCTGTAATGTACGTAGTGATAATGTACGACGTGATAATCTGAATCCAATCGATTCAATGAATAGACATTTTTCGCCGCGGATCGAGCGAGCGCAGCGAGATCGATATAGTCGGAGCAGATCCGACCCGGCCGGGTTAGGTTTTTTTTTAAATTTCAATCACGGAAATCGTAAGGCATGATAATAGGAAGACATAATGCTTCGGATTATCACGTCGTACATTATTGCGCGTACATTATTGGTTCCCTGCTAGTTCGGTACGGGATGATAATGCACGGCTTGATAATTCGTGCACATAAGCACGGATTATCAGGCCGTGCATTATTAGGCGTGCATTAACAAATCTTACATTAACTACACCCGACATCGTGACCCTTAAGGCAAATCTGGCCGAACTTTTGATAAAATTCGATGTATCGCAAGATACTATAACCGAGTTTCGAGTCGAAACGTCCGCCGGTGCAACGTGAGAGACCTGAGCCACGAGTTCCGCCCGCAGCACTCCGCCAACAAGCAGCCAGCTGGGCGCGGGCATGCTGACTACTTCCCGAGGGCTACTTCGACGCCGAACCGGCCCTTGAGCACTAAAGTGGATGAGGAGGGGTTCACATTGGTGCAGAAGAAAAACAAGGCTCACAAGAGACCTTGCGAGAGTCAGTGTGGCTCGGCTGAACCGGATCCAGGCTCCAGGCTGAGGGCGATCACGCCGAATACGGCACTGTATGTGTCGCGTCTACAGATGTGGTGGAATACGTCCGCCGGAAGAGCGGATACACGCTGAGGGTGTTCCAGCTGCAGTCGCGCCACTACGAGCACTTCCTTCAGCTCGTTTGTGGTGCGCGTGCGCGGCTGCTGAGGGGGGGGGGGGCATCGCGAGTGCTGCCTTCTGGCCGAAAGACGTCGTGTTCCGGTTCAGGGGCACCATGCCGCAGATGAATGCGACGTCGGGGACGGCGGCTCAACGGGTCACGCCGTTTTGCCACCAAATTAGATTTAAATATTATTGATTATAAATATGTATGTTAGTCTGTGAGGTATTTATTGTGTGACCAAGTTGCCCGAAATAAATGAATTAGTTATTATCATTATTTAATCAACAAATGTTTTTGTTACGATTTTCCATATATATTGTAAAACTGTAACAAAAAAAAATTACGTTAGTGACGCAATTTGAAATTACGTTTTTATTATTTAACCTTTTAACCGCCACGGTTTTTTTGAAAATCGTTCCATATGCGCCACGAAATGCCGACATGGCCACTATGGCACTTTTTTCAGCTGTCGTGTTTTACCGACCGTGGCGGTCAAAGGGTTAATGGTAACGTAGTCGTTTTCTTTCATTTTAAATATTTTGCAACACAAATATAAACGTATCGAGCTCAGCTTGCAATTTGGTAGTAGGTAAACACGATCGCATGACAACAAAGATGATTTTCGATATTTCAGATTTTTTTTAACTATTAGTCTAAAAACCTATCTCATTTCAATTTATTTTTTAACCTCCGACACAGAGAGGTGCTACTTTTCTAAGTTGTTATTAAATAATAAAACAATTATACGAAAAAAACCTAATCTTCAGGTCACAAGCTCTTAGCCTTCCTGTCCTTCAGTAGACTAGAGATAAAGAACTCCCCAGCTCTGTATGAAGACCTGACGAGGGGTCCGCTAGCCGTGTACAAGAACCCTAGCTCGTTGCCCACGCCCTCCCAGTGGGCGAACTTGGCCGGTGTCACGTACTCGAAGACTTTTAGGTGGCGTTTGGTCGGCTGCATGTACTGGCCGAGAGTGAGGCAGTCGACGCCGACGGAGCGGAGGTCTGGAAGTGCAAAATGGGAGCGTTAATGGGACAAGATAGTCGCACACAAAGAACAAACACAAAAGTCACACAAATAACATAACTGACATAATGGTATGGCAATGGCACTTGGCATATCATAAACCAAACAAAAAAGGACTTTATGTCGAGATCATAATTGTATGAGCATAATATTAACGATAAAATTAAAAACTCGACTGGTTAAAAAAAGCTGTTGATAAAAAAATAAGTCTAGTGGTTTAGAATCTAGTAGTAGAAGTCAGCTTAAAAGTAATAATAACACGTATACATTTAAAATGGGATAATTGGCATTGATCACATTTTTACAATGTGGTCTAATTCCAAAACCATTTCGAGGCATAGGTTTATTTAAAAAAAAAAAAACTTTATTTCAGACCAAACAAAAGTGCCTATTTTTTGTTAGTAGGATTGGTCTTACAAACTAGTGTTAAAAATGTAGTACCTAGTTGTGTGTCTAATATTAACCTTTTCGACGCCAACGACTCATATATACGCACCGCAGGTTCCACGCCAACGACCTTTATATACGTCTATTACTTCAATTCACAAGCAACCTTCGTGCGATTGCGTTTAGGTTCAATTTTAGACGTTACAATTCAGAAGCCTGGCGTATGGGTGATGTCTTTTGTATTTGACGTGGCGGCGAAAAGGTTAAATCATTTTATATTTTTTTAGTTAAAAATACTTAATGATCGTATGTATATTGGCAAAATAACGTTTGGCCATTGTTTGACTTTCATCGTACATAAACGTTATGCAACTAAACCGCCTGATTCAAACACTGTCACCTGACAGAAGACACCACGTTTTTTATAAATTTAATAATTGTATCGGGCAAAGATAAACAACAGTTTTTAACGCCATGGCAACTATGGTAAGCTATAATTCCGGTAACTAATGAATAGGATAAAAAATTTAAAACCCAACTAGAACCAAAATCCTTCAAATAGGTGTCTTAAATTCGCCTATTTTATGAAAAAAAAAATATATAAAAATAAAACATTATTTTTTTGAGACCAATGATAAATTAGCTTTATAGTCACAATATAATTTTTTTTAGACTGTTACCTTTCATCGTCTGTCGGACCTGTTCGTCAGTCTCCCCCAGTCCCAGCATGATGGAAGTCTTGGTGATGAGCTCAGGGTTGAACTCCTTGGCTGTTTCCAGGACCTTAAGCGTTTGACGGTATCTGAGGACCAAATATGAAAAAAAAACATTTATAATATTCCAAAGGTAGGTAGGCCGCAAAATATGTTAAAACCATGAAAACCGTCATTTTGTTTTCAAAGTTTACTTTGTTTTTACCCGCGTTTGACGACTGTCCGTCCGTCTGTCTATGGCATTGTAGCTCTCAAACGAACGACCCAATATCGATGTGTTTTTTTTTTAGAAAACTTAGTTCGGTTTTAGTAGCTACATTTAATAAAAATGAGTTCAGCGGTTTTTAAGTAATTTAACTTTGAAATGACACTGCCAGGGGTTTTTCAACTTTTGAGTGATTAGGTTATACTCATGCTATTATACTTAATTTTTTTAGCATTAGAAAAAGGACAAAAAATCTTGACGGGTGTGTACTAGAATAGAGTTCTATAATAGTACTGTCAATAGAACCAGTGGAAACACACCTCTTGACAAGTCTTTATTGAAAAACGTTTGTAAAAAATCAATAACTATTACTTATGATACCAAAAGCATGTTAATGATCATATGACTGACTTATTTTTTAAAAGTGTTTTCCAATAAAAAGACACGTCAAGATCGCTTACCTTCTTTATAACGCTAAAAAAACGAAGTATAGTCAAGTACAGTAGTAGTAGTACTCGAGGTATCCCATCTTAGGCCTCTAGGTTGGCAACGCATCTGCAATACCCCTGGTATCTGGAGATGTTTATGGGCGGTGGTGATCTCTTACCATCAGGAGACCCACTTGCTCGTTTTCCATCCAGTCGAATAAAAAAAAGTCCTTTTATTTAATACTCATATTGAGTGTCATACTTCCTAGCGGTGACTGGTATCGTACAGTCCGCATCAAAAGTAGCTATACACTATATAGTAGCTATGCAAGAGTGGCAAATGTTTTAATGCGACAGAGTAAAAAAAATATGCGCTACTTTTGATGCTGACTTACCTATGGAATTCAAACACATCACAAAATGCACTAACGACAAAACAATGATCAATCTGTCACCGCTAGGAAGGATACTTCCTGGCAGGCACTATCTATTTCATTATGTAGCAGTGTTTTGAAAAATTTAGGTACTAAATTGTACGCTAATAAAAAAAAATCTACTAACCCTAGCTAGTTACGAAAAAACAGTGATCAATAGTATGCGGGCGCTATCTACTCCCCTATGTAGCAGTCGATTTTTCAAATTTCTTATGAATCAAAAAAAAATACGAGAAATGTACGCAATTGTACGCTAATTTAACAGTGGTGTGCGGTATCTACCAGAGAAGCTAGCTAAAAATTATAGACCGGAGTTTATGATAACTTACCCCGCTCTCCGATCCCTTACGAAAGGCGTGAGTCGTTCGACAGTCTCGATATTGTGCGCGAACACGTCCAGGCCGGAGTTCGCTATCGCTTCGATACACTCCCGGTTGCCCCTGAAGTCTGGTACTAGGCATTCCACTAATATCTCTTTGTTCCTACAAAGAAATCATAATACTATTAAAATTATAAATTATAAAAGTTTTTGAGTATGTGTGTGTGTGTTTGCTAGGTACACTCAAGGGCATAAATATATGTGTGTTACCAAGATATTAAAAATATCTATACAACTTTAATAAGGCAACTGATTATAAGGTCGATGTACTTATACATGGCTGTTTAGATATTTATGTTCTTGATTGTTTTGACTGTACTCCTTCTCGTACAGGTTGGACGGATTTGGTTTGTTAGGCTTTATATCTGGAATAACACATAAGCTACTTTTAATTCCAATATTCCCACGGGATGCATAAACTCTCAAAATGTTAATTGCTGTCTAGTCTAGAGACATCAAATTTTGTACGGTTATTCGTCATACAACGTAAATGAAGACCATCGTGTATTTTTTGGGAATTCCCAGGGGAATTTACTAATATCTTGAAATTTCAATTCGACTGCCAGATCTAAGGGTTTTCGCGAGTGATGCCGCGGGTAAAAACTAGTGAAATATTTGCCGGAGGCCAAAAAAAAAATTAATTTAATGAGAGTTATACTTCGCAACCTACCGGTACACCAAAAATGTTTATTTGAAGGGATGTTTACAAAAACAACATAACTAACATTTTTGGCGGATTTGGTATTATAGTGTTCGTCTAAGAAGGAGCTACAAGTAACGCAAATGATATTCTCCAAAAATGACCCCATTTCTCCTAAACTGTTACCTTAAAATACACCCATTTTACAAAAACTACATAACTATACTATTTTTATAGGTAGCGATGACAGCCGTGTGGTGTCGGGTTGGAATTACACCTCTCCATTTCTTCCGTAGTCATACTTGTTAGAGACAAAATGCTGCACTTCGTGAAGAAAGCAAGCCGCTTTGCACAGTGATAGTACAGACTAAACTGAGTGATTTGACTCGCAGCAGCGGAAGTTTCACCCCTTAGGAACAGAGATGGCGCCACTTCTTTAAAAAATTTCAAAAAATTCTACAAGCTAAAGTAATAAACCGATTTCAATGTTTAATATTTCAAATGAGAGCCTATTATATACTTACTTATAAAAAATACAAAAAAAATATTTACAAAAAACTTTTGTCAAAAAACGCCATCTTAAGTTTTTTTTTCTTACCTGATTTTGTAGTTTTACTTGATTGCTTAAAAAACTGTATGCAACATGAATGGTTTAATGCATGTACATATTACTGAGTACATAACAAGTATTTTAAAAAAAATCCGACACCGATACCTATCATATTTAACGAAATATGACAGTTTAAATGTGAGCACAAATTTCTTTAAAAAATATTTCAAAAAATTCTACAAGCTAAAGTAATAGACCGATTTCAATGTTTAATATCTCAAATTAAAGCTCATAACATTCATTATTTAAAAAAAAAATAAAAAAAATATTTACTGAAAACTTTTGGCAAAAAACACCATCTCAAATTTTTTTTCTTACCTGATGGTAGTTTAAATTTGATTTCTTAAAAAAACTGTATGCAACATGAATGGTTTAATGCATATACATGTTACTGAGTACATAATAAGTATTTAAAAAAAAAATTGACACCGATACCTATCATATTTCACGAAATATGAAAGTTTAAATGTGAGCACAAATTTCTTAAAAAAAATTCAATAAATTCTACAAGCTAACTAATAAACCGATTTAAATGTTTAATATCCCAACTCAAAGCTCATAAAATTCATTACGTAGAAAAAATTATTAAAAAAATATTTACTGAAAAATTTTGGCAAAAAACGCCATGCGATACATGCGTTGTGGTGTCGTCGGGTCAGCTTACCATGCACTGCCCAGTGTAAATCCTGCAAAGGTGGCTGTACAAATCAAAGTAAGTTAATAAAATTCAATGCAGGGTTATTTAGTATGCTGACCACTGATTTCCACAGGTTAGCACAAAATTTTACATCTAATGGTAATCAACTAGGCACAAAATAATTCAACAGTAATTACAGCAACACAGTCCGTGTCTAAAAGATCTGTGATTTTGTAGTATTGGAATAGCACAAGTACTTCAAAATGACTTTTCCTTTTCAGTTCTACATCTGCCGATGAACCCGAAGAGGACTTATAGGTTTTAACTTAAATATTTGATGAACATTGATGTTCATAGTCTTTTATTTCAAATGTGACATATCTATAAGCTGTAGCCCTACCTATCACATAAAAAGCTAATTTTTAAATAAATTCGCCACCTACTAAGCAATATATATTACATCTCAGAATCAACTATGCCGGAACGGTATAGTTTTTATTTATTGTCTTAATAATTACTAATTTTAAAGTAATTATATTTTTCGTAACACCAGGAAAAAACTTTTTTTTTAATAAATTAGGTAATTTCGTTCTTCTTTTCATTTAACATTAAACATTATAATCAGAGTACTAGTTTCACTTGAAGATTTCGTTGAAATTTATTTGTAAGAAAAGCGTGCACAATTAAACTTAAATATTTCGTGAAGTATGAAGGGTATCGGTGTAGGTTTTTTTTTATAATACTTGTTATTTACTCAGAAATTATATAAGTATGCATTAACCATTCATGTTGCATACAACATACAATGTTTTTAAGCAATCAAGTAAAAACTACCAATCAGGTAAGAAATAAAAAATTAAGATGGCGTTTTTTTGCCAAAATTTTTCAGTAAATATTTTTTTAATATTTTTTTCTACGTAATGAATTTTATGAGCTTTGAGTTGGGATATTAAACATTTAAATCGGTTTATTAGTTTTAGCTTGTAGAATTATTGAATTTTTTTTAAAGAAATTTGTGCTCACATTAAACTTTCATATTTCGTGAAATATGATAGGTATCGTGTCAATTTTTTTTTTAAATACTTATTATGTACTCAGTAACATGTATATGCATTAAACCATTCATGTTGCATACAGTTTTTTTAAGAAATCAAATTTAAACTACCAATCAGGTAAGAAAAAAAAAATTGAGATGGTGTTTTTTGCCAAAAGTTTTCAGTAAATATTTTTTATATTTTTTTGTAAATAATGAATGTTATGAGCTTTAATTTGAGATATTAAACATTGAAATCGGTCTATTACTTTAGCTTGTAGATTTTTGAAATATTTTTAAAGAAATTTGTGCTCACATTTAAACTGTCATATTTCGTTAAATATGATAGGTATCGGTGTCGGATTTTTTTAAAATACTTGTTATGTACTCAGATAATATGTACATGCATTAAACCATTCATGTTGCATACAGTTTTTTTAAGCAATCAAGTAAAAAACTACAAATCAGGTAGAAAAAAAAAAACTTAAGATGGCGTTTTTTGACAAAAGTTTTTTGTAAATATTTTTTTGTATTTTTTTATAAGTAACGTATATAATAGGCTCTCATTTGAAATATTAAACATTGAAATCGGTTTATTACTTTAGCTTGTAGAATTTTTGAAATATTTTTTAAAGAAGTGGCGCCATCTCTGTTCCTAAGGGGTGAACTTCCGCTGCTGCGAGTCAAATCACTCAGTTTAGTCTGTACTATCACTGTGCAAAGCGGCTTGCTTTCTTCACGAAGTGCAGCATCCGGCCAAAAAATGGCCTTAACAAGTATGACTACGTGGATGTCGTAAGAGGCGACTGAGGATATAGGTTAAGGTATAACCGTAGGCGACAGGCTAGCAAGCTGTCACTATTGTACCATTTTGTCAATCTTAAAATCTAAAATTGCAGAAAGTGGTCCGAAGCGGTAACGTTTCGTGTGCTCTGCCTACCCCATTTGGGAATACAGGTGTGTTGTTTGTGTGTGTGTTAATAGACATTTCGTTTTTTTTCGTTTCCTGTAAAATTATATTTAGCGTAGTTATGTTTTTTTTGTAAACATCCCTCCATTTTAATCATGGTCAGTACGTTAGCGAAGTCCCCGCAAAAGTTTTTTGAGAACGGCTGTCGTAGACGATAGAAGAAAATAAAAAATGGCTTACTGTTTTTTGATTTCTCGAACAGTTTCAGCGAAGTGTGCCGATCCGCCGTCGGGTAAATCTGTAAATTTAGTTAAAATACAAAGTTTTAAAAATAGGAGACTTCTACTGCGCTAATTTGTAGGTGCCTCTGAATATCCAGTATCACAGTGTGTACAGTGTGGAAGTGACGGAACTGCATGAACACACATTACTTGCATAAACATGCGGTAGCTATCATAAGGTCGCGGGTGAGCAAAGTAATTGTTTCAGTTTAGCGTACTTTGAGCAGCGGTGAGGAGAGCATGCGATAAAATCGTGACGCTTACGGCACGTCACTGCGATTCCGTACCGTCTCCGTATTTTAAGCAGCGGTATGGTCGCTCCTAAATTCGATGTACAGTCACATCACCAGCACCAATATCTGACACAACAAGCGTGCATAATTTTTTTTTTTTTTTTATTCGACTGGATGGCAAACGAGCAAGTGGGTCTCCTGATAGTAAGAGATGCGTTGCCAACCTAGGGGCCTAAGATGGGATACCTCAAGTGCCAGTAATTTCACCGGCTGTCTTACTCTCCACGCCGAAAAACAACAGTGCAAGCACTGCTGCTTCACGGCAGGATTAGCGAGCAAGATGGTGGTAGCAATCCGGGCGGACCTTGCACAAGGTCCTACCACCTGCAAAATATCTGATACAATTCTATTTTTATGGCCGGTAGGATTTGTCAGATACTTTTGCACGCTCTGCTGTGGCAGATATTTAATGCCGGTGACTGTACCATGGTACCATGAGCCAAATAAGTGGTCTATCAATTTTTAAACAAGTTACTTCAACTTCAACTTTTTAGCTTAGTGGCAATCGGTCGCTTTTGGTTAACAAACAATCAAATGAATATTATGTTGCTAAAGTCAAACTTTCAAGTTGACAGGCACATCTATTGGCATTATTGTTTTATAACATGCAAACGATTATCAACTATCAGGTGGTAGACCACATATTTGGCTGATGGTAAAATTTGTGCTTTATACAGTACATTCGGCAATTATTTTCAGTATTAATTTGTTCTTTACAATTATAAAGTATGTTCAGCCGTTATTCTTAGTGTTAATTTGTTCTTTATAAAGTACATTCGGCCGTTTAGTGTCAATTTTTGTTCTTCATAAAGTACTCAAGGACTCACAAAGGTATTGGCTCACCATCTCTGTCCACGGAGGTCAGCACGATGTACCCCAGCCCCCACTGGCCGATGGCATGCGCGGTGTTCCGGGGTTCGGCCGCGTCGAGCGGCGGCGGCGCGCGGGACGTCTTCACCGAGCAAAACATGCACCCACGGGTACATGTGTCACCCATCAGCTGGGGAAATACGAGATTTTTTAGAAAACGTCACTATCCCAGCCTGTATATGCCACACTGCTGGGCACAGGCCTTCATTTAGAATAAATGCACCGTAGTTACCTTTAACACTACCCCCCTCCCTCTATCATCACCACCATGTCAGCAAAGACATCCACTGCTGGACATAGGCCTCCCCAAGGCTCTCCACTCAGATCGGTCTTGTGCTTTCCGCATCCACCGCGAGCCCTCTATCTTAACCAGGTTGTTGCTCCATCTTTTTGGAGGCCTACAGAAAGGACCGCTGAATAGGCGCCTTAACCCTCCATATGCATAACTTATCAACATCATCATCAGCCGGAAGATGTCCACTGCTGAACAAAGGCCTCCCCCTTTAAACGCCACAGTGAACGACGCCACTTACATCAACCGGTTTCCAGCAACTAACACAATGTCATCAGTCCACCTGGTGGGAGGCCTGCCAACGCTTCGCCTTCCGGTCGTATATAACTTATATCTTACATCTAATTCAGCGGTTCTTAACCTTTTAGTCCGGAGGGACCATTTGACAAAATTTCTGTCTTGCCATGGACCCCAACTGTTTGAAGGTAAGATACGGTAAAAGTAAAATTGAAAATGAATTAACAGTTGCGACCGCTACTTGACTGGCGCGTCGTTTTGCCAATTCGTTGTTGATGGCTTCGCGGACTACTTCAAGTTCTTCCAGGGACCACCACCGGTTAAGAACCACTGATCTATGCTATTAACTGCAAGTTTTACCATGATGGTAGCAGTAGACATGCCCTGCTTGCCCCCGCTCCAGCACTCCCCAATGTTGGGACAGCGGGCCTCCTCACACACTGTGCTTAGCTTCAAACTCCGCAGCTGCTGCTTTATCTCACTGAACTTGGACCCTGAAATTTGGAATAGTCCGGTATAAGCTTGAATGTTAAAGAGAAAAATGAAAGAAAGAAATATTATTGGTCAAAATGTTTATGGGTGATGGGAGATGGATAAGGCCTTTGCGAAGTCGTTGAAATGTTACAGTAATTTAAGCAATAAATGTTCTGTGAAATATTGGTCATAGTCACATCAGATCAAAAAATATATATATGTTTGTGTATCCCTCTCTTATCTATATTTAAGTTAAATTAATATTGTTTTTCTCTATAAGTGATTTTTGATAATTGTGCGAGAAAGGGAAGTTGACTGTATAGAAATTTCGAAAGAGCAACGAGAGGAAATTCGGGATGGTGAAGGAACGTGCCGGAAGCAAAATATGGCGTCCGCGACAAATTAATAAATAAAATGAAAAAGCACGCGAAAGAATAGCTGCTGTAGGAAGCTCTCACCTGAGAACTCCTCGTCTGCTGCAGGCAGGATCTTAGGGCGTCGGTAACGGGCACTGTTGGCTCGAAGTCTTCAGCTCCTCCGAATCACTGTTAACTCTTACCTCTGGTGTCGTACTTAGCCTTCAGATCAGCGCAGGGTGCAGGAGGCTTCAGCAGCAGCACTGAGCTTACGTTGAATTTAAAAACTACGGTTTGAAGGAAGCTTGTAAAGTTTGGGCAGCGTACGGCTGTTACAATTCAAATTCTTCAAATAATATTAAAAAATAGAGAATTAAATGGCCCTCCAGCTGACTGGTTTTGTTGTCGAAAAAGTGGAGGGAGCGGTTATTCGGATGTCGGTAGTTATAACAATTAAGGTGTGGCCACCGTGAATAAAAAACATTAGGAGGTAAAGGCTCCTGACATCTGGCAATACTGAACAATAATCTTATGAAAATAAATATCTTAACCATATTATATTAGATATGAGGGAGAATCCTAGACCAACTTAATTTATTTAAAATTAAATAAAAATAATAAACATATTTTTGAATTAGGTAACTTCACAAATATATTTTAATAAATAAATGATAATTAATCCATACTAATATTATAAATGCGAAAGTGTGTGCTTGTATGTTTGTGAAAACCATATCCAAACCGAAAATCATAATGTGAACAACATGCAATCATATTTATAAAAAATACTGTAAACAGAACTCTTTTTGCGTATACCTTTACTTGCCCGAATATCACTTGCCATACCAACATTTGCCATAAAATATATAGAACCGTGCTGTTTTCAGGATTTATTTAAATGTCATCTTATAGAATGCAGCAGGTTAGGTTAGTTTAATATCAACTCTGAAGAAAATACTATTTGAGAAAAAAAATACTTTAAGTATGGCAAATGAAAGTTATGGAAAATGATACATGATACATATAATGAGCATATGAAATTCGGGCAAACAATAGAGATCTCTTTTTGATAATTTTGGATGTTTATTAATTGCCCTTAAATTTTTATACCACTATTGAATCTCAGAAATTTGTTGTTCAAACTTGCTAATGTACAGTCACCATCAGATATTTCAGAACAGCCGAGGTAATCGAAAAATATCAGAACATGCACTTTATTCTTAAGGCATTAGAATTCATGTTTAAATATTTTGATCACTTTGGCCACTGCAAAGTACCTGTACTACCTATAAGTTTTGAGGAGGATATTGATTATTTTTGTTAGTAAAGAAGCTGATCCATGGGCGTAGCCACGGAGGGGCAGGGTGGGGCGCTTGCCCCACCCTGGGTCTGACCTGCAAGGTAACTAACCAAACCTAAAAAATTAAATTATCTAGGTACTAACTACAAGCTTGCTCATTGGCGTATCTAGGGTTATTTTCCAGGGGGGGCCTGGCCTGGATTTTTGTGTGAAGATATCAGTATTCTAGAATTTCCCATCAGTAGTCCAACATCTTGGGGTGTGCACGGCACACCCGCCCCCCCCCCCCCCCTCTATATTGCTAGTTACGTATTATTTCAGACTACTGCCCCACCCTGAGCCCATGGCTGGCTACGCCCATAGCTGATACAATTTTTACCTGTAGGTATAGAGGTTTTAAGCCATGGAGGAAGCCTTAACCTTTCTTGTTCCCCCTTCTCTCTCTTCAGCTTGCCTTCATACTCATTCCAGTCTTTTGGCCTGTCCTCCGCTATGAACTCCGACAGGCCTGGCCCTTCACGAAGCTTCTCCCGGATTGCGTCCAATTTCGCTGTATGCTTACATCTCTGGAACTTAATAAAAACACAATGTATATTGTTCTTGAATAAATAAATGAAATGAAATGAAACAATAATATTAAAAACATGATTGAAAAATGATACCTAATTTCGTCATTCCACGACATATAAACTTTTGGTTGGATATTTTTCGAGATGTAAGTGTAGGTACTTACTTCTTGATTTCGGTTCACTAAGCAAGATTTTATAGAATTACGAAACATTTTGATTTATTTTGATCCTATTTGCGTTTTTGATGTAAGCGCTCAGCTGACGCCTGACGGACGGGCTGACGGACGGACGGACGGAGTGATGGGTCAATTTTGACGTTTAAACTTTAATGTCAAACCTATTTTTTTATTACTTCAGAGATAAGCAATACGTATTAAGCCTACACAGCAGTATCTGTGTCTAGACGGTAGGGTTAGTTTTATATTTAAAATTTAACGAAATCGTTTAGCTACGCATACGTTGAAAAAAATAATATAATACTCAACAAAATAAGATGATGTTTACTGCTTAATGTACCAATGAAACTTAGCAATGCCTATTTTGAATAAACTAAAAAAGTTTTAAGCATTTTCTCAGATAAATTTAATCTCAATACATCCTTGGCGAACTATTTTTTGTAGAAAATATCAATATTGTGCCCAAGACACTGTGCTTGGTGATGGGTTAGTGTCACTCAAACATTATAGTTTGTGCTCAAACAAAGCGCCATCGTCAGTAATCAGTCAAATGCCATGCTATAAAATGCACGCACGCATTGCAGGGCTACTACGAAACACGAAGTTCGTGTCGTGCGATTCCTCTGACACTTACACTATTTAATACGAGAGCGAGAGGGACGGTACGATACGAACTTCGATTTGCGAGTTTCATAGTAACCCCTCTGTGTTGTTTGTTATTTCTTATAGCAACATTTGAACAAATATTTATTTATGCTTCGGCATCCGCTATTTCCGCTAAACAAAAAAGGAAAAGTTTTTAGTTTATCATTATCAGTTAGTTACGTCAAATGATTTGGAATTTAGTTTTATAAATTATGTTATCGTCTCCGGTTATTTATCGTGCTATTAAAATAAAAGACGATCGTAATTCAGTGTTAGACTTTTGACAAGAATTTGTGACCTTGAATGGCACTGGCACTGGCACCAGCTGTCAACTTAACCAACAAGCCAGTTGTGAAAAATGGAATAAACAATTTGGCTTTTGTTTCATAAAAAGGTATAATGATGAGAAGTGAGAACCATCATCTCTTGGATGATAAAATGGATGAAGCAGTGACGCACTACATAACTCATCAGCCGGGCGAGGTACGTTTGTTTTGATTGTAGTTGACACGACAAAAACCTTTGCTTATGTACGAGTCGTAATCGCCTTTTTATGAAATTCTTTTAATTTTTGATCATATCTTACTCATTTTCGTGAGTATAAAGGTTTTTGCCGATGCCTAAAATAATTACTTTATTCGTACGAGAGTTTGTTTTGCAAAACTTTAAAAACTTACCAGCCTATTACTATGTAAACAAGGTTTTAATTTATGTTCTGTATTCGTTTAGGTAAATTAAGTATGTATTACGAACGAAAGTCTATTAGAAGCCCAAAGTCGAAGACAGGGCTTTAATGAGTTTGTATTCATAATTTCAGTATTGCATCTGACATACAATGTTTTTCAATTTCTTTATCAAATTTGTGAGTGTTTATACAGGATGTCCCAGAATCCGGTGTTAATCCATCGTCAGCTGGTAGGTCAGTCAACACCGGTCAGAGTACCTAGTTTTAGGTTCAGTAAAAATGGCACAGTTTTTAGATCATAATTTTTGTAAAAAAAATGTTTATCTCCAAGCTTGGTTTGCTTCCTTCAGCTATAATGAGGGCTATCGTTTTTTCACTCACTAGATGGCGCACTGTTGCATGAGGTTTTTAAGTGTGGCTTTCAAAGTCTGTTATTACGGGTGTGAAAACAATGTTTAGATTAAAATCATATTTAATACACCTTAAAACAGTACCATAAAAATATCGAGCAAGCCACAGTGTTGCATAGTCCCGTTTTGTTTGGAAAAAAGGGAGTACAAAGGTTTCCGAAAGACAAAACTGTCTCAAAACACAGACATTCATTGCCCCGGAATGCATATTTGCCATAATTAATTTCAGATATTGCAAAATATTCACAAAATTATTCTAATTATAAATAAACCCGCATAGCTCAACCAAAAACTATGAGATTTGACATTTCGGAGACCTCACGCTACACTAGCGCCTCTAGTGGCGAATTCATACGCGATAGCCCTCATTGTAAGAGTAATCTATAAACAAAGCACCTATTGGAAAAGAAATAAGTGACACTGATAAATAAATAAATAAATAAATAACTGATATACCTACTACAGACTATTGAATAAATATCTTTTATTATTTTATTATTTATTACTACAGCTATAGTGAGACAACAGTTTGGGGGCAAAATGTATGTATCAATGAATCTTTGTTTATATTTTTATCTTTGCACTAGAAATGAAAATCTGCCAAGTCCTAGCAAAACTTAGGGGTCCTACCCCCTCCCAGGGAGTATGGGCAAGGGCGAAATAAAAAAAAATGCAAATTTTACAAACTAGGCGAGTGAGGTGTCATTTTTATATGTATTTTTTTGCGCAGAATCAAACAAGATCATACCCATACTTATAGGATCAATATTGTGCAAGATATGAAGGAGTTTTGTTGAATACATAGTATAAATTTTTGTGAAATTTTCAGTCTGTACATGTGGATGCAAATTCATTGGCTTTGAACATTCACGAAGATGAAGGAGGCAGAGTGGTGACGGTGATGAATTCCCAGGGCTTCACTCAGCAAATGTGCAGGTAATTTCCATTAAGGACATTTATTCATCTCTGCCTATAAATACCCCACTGCTTGGGAGCGTTCAAGTATTACGTAACGCAATTTTTTGGGAGAAGGGGTCTTGTTAAATGTTACGATGCGTTACAGGGGCGGGAGGGGGCTTCAAACAATGCGTTACATCAAAGTTTTTAATGTCCTCAAAAGCGGGAAATTCGCATTATCAGTTGTTGTTCTTGACCTATAAATGTTCTCATGCTGAGTTGCCAGTGTGACTGTGCTAAAAATACCAACTTAAGTCGAAACACGGCTAAAGAAAAGCTAAATCTTGGTCATTTTAGTGTTACGTTACATTTAGGAGGGGGGTTAAAAATCTCCAAAAATTGTGTTACATATTACTTGAATGCCCCCCTTGGCATGGGAGAGCAGTTTCAGAATGATGAGGCTTGGACCATATCTCTTACCCAGGCTCAGTTTGAATTGGAAACTTCACACTCACCCTTGAATTTGTTAGCTAAGTGCAGGTTTTCATCACCATATTTTCATTAAATATCATGGAAAATTTCAAATAAATAAATAAATATCATGGGACACTTGACACCAACACTTCACACCTAGTCCCAAACTAAGCAAAGCTTGTACTATGGACACTAAGCAACATAATTCAGCACATAAATTTCGAAACACTCACATGGTGCAAGGGCTTGAACCCATAAACCTCTGCTTGAGAGAGTATAGGCTATATATATAATTTCCAGCCTTGATTTATGTATAATATGTATGTTATCTGTAGATCAAATCTAAAGCTACTGTCAGACACTAGTCTTACCGTCTTACTTCTCCAGACAAATAACAGTAGGAGAGCAAGTGGAGGGTGGGCCATGGGGAGAGGAGATCCTGGATCCGGAGAGCCGGCTGGCAGCCATTGTAGCCCATTTAACCCAGAACTCCAGGAATCCGCATCAACCACCACAGCATAAGGTAAGCAGTAGGAAGTGTATACTCAAAAGGCAATAAAAAAGAAAAAGAAAATTAGATATAGAAATAAGTTCATTATGGTAATTCATTTCTTATTTTTTATCTGTAAAGCTTTTATTAAATATAGTACAAAAGTACAATTACTTTTTTGCTGCATCAAATGTATTTTGATAAAAAACCGGGCAAATGACATTTGTGGGTATGCTAAAACATTAACTATTATAGTGATAACAGAGCCCTACTTCCAATCGAAAATACAAACTGAGACATGGATGCACAGAAAAACCAGAAAAAGAGACCAGCACTGGGAATCGAACCCAGGTCCTCAGCAATCCTAGCTATAACCCCTACACCACCGCTAGACACGAATTTCTCCTATGCA
Organism: Choristoneura fumiferana; assembly: GCF_025370935.1. NCBI lineage: Eukaryota > Metazoa > Arthropoda > Insecta > Lepidoptera > Tortricidae > Choristoneura > Choristoneura fumiferana. Next base: position 21,951,877 of record NC_133473.1, read on the forward strand.
CACATATCTCAGGTTGCAGCAGCACTAGCGACATCTATGTTCCGCTCTCATCGAGAGACGTCACAACCCAACTCCCTCACTCACGTCACGTCCCTACTTCCAAGCATAATGTATACAGTGAGCACTCATTTTATATTGGTTTGTTGTACTCCCCTTAATTTTCAATAGTGTCACATTCCGGCAAGCATTCAAGTCACTCATTGGCTTATTAATTATGTCATCAAACACATACTTTATTCTACAGATCACATCTGTGAGGGGTGACGTAGAGTCATCAGTTATGCTTGATGGTCAGATGAGGCTATTCAATGCACAGACCCTGGTGAGTATTTGTAGTCTATTCACTGACGGTTGAAAAGCATTATGATAACGTTTTGGGAATGTGATTGTCGCTTAATTTCGCAAACTGCATGATGGATCACGGACATAACCGACGGACACCGGTTCGGCGTAATAGAATTAGACCTCGCGGTAGCTTCGTTATAATCCATATATCCTAATATAATAAATGCGAAAGTGTGTTTGTATGTTTGTGTTTTTGTCCGTCTTTCACGCCGTAACGGAGCGACGGATCGACGTGATTTTTGGCATAGAGATAGTTTATGGGCCCGAGAGTGACATAGGCTACTTTTTATTCCGGAAAAATGCAGTTCCCGAGGGAGCAGCGCGCGATAACCGAATACCGCGCGGGCGGAGCCGCGGGCAAAAGCTAGTACTTATAATATAAAGGCTGAAAGTTTTTTTTATGCATAGTTCTAACGCAGGTAAGGATGAACTATGAAATTTGGATATTGAGTGCTTTCAAAAATATCACATATAAATTTCACCTCAGTTTCATCATAGAGCTTGTCTAATTTAAAATAACGCTTCCCTCACTCAAGTAAATCAGTTCATTACAACGAGTTAGACAGCAAATCTTACAATAAACCGCCTGAGTCCAACGGGAGCTCAATCCCTGTTCGGCTGGGGGAGTGGACGCGTCATTTTAAATTAGACAAGTTCTACCATAATAAAACTCGATTTTAATTTTTGTTCAGAACTATATTAGGAATTGCTTCCTTCATTGCCAGACACTTTGCAGGGGTGCCATCCCGCGATCTTAACCAGGTCGTCGCTGCATCTTGTAAATCTGTTTAAAAAAATATACCTCGTTGAGTTACTTGCGGGTTTCTTCTCAGCAGAGGTTTTTCCGAACC
>NC_133473.1:21954851-21955864 GCF_025370935.1 Choristoneura fumiferana
TTAACAAACATGCAATTTAATTAGGTACATTATATAAAGCTTGAAAATTCCACTAAAGCGTCACTTTTATAAACTTAAGTCAATATTTAGCATGCCAATTATGCCTCGCTTATCACAATCAAAAGACAAGGTCGCTCTCGCAACTAACGCTCTTTAAGCTGTTTAAACAAGTGACACCTTCACAGAGCAAATTAACACTCTGTTATATACAATCTCCGTTACCGTGACGTAAAAAATGCTTTGTTGAGTTCGACATTAAAGTGCATTTTCTCTTGACGAAGGCTCCCCAGTCCAATAACGGGAGCCCTATTGTTGCTACGCGAAGTTAATCTCTTATTTATTATTACCTGAGTTAAAAAGGACTCGGGGTTTTGTGTTCACTGCAAAAAGGACTTTGCTGTTCTGTGCTACGATTTAGATTTTAGGCTTTAACTGTTGGATTGAGAGTTTGTAGATTTTTAATATATAGTTTGCTGTTGGGACCATAAGGTGAAATGACAAGCTTACGTAATTGTTTTTTACTGACTTACATTACATGAGAACATGCGTGCCCTTGTTTTTTGAAGTAAAATTATTTTTTAGCTTATCTCTTTAGGTAAGACTTAGGCAGTACTTAACATAACCTAATAGTACCCATTATTCATAAAACTTCGTTAGGCTCCATGATAACTTAATACTAATAATAATATTGGCTTCAGTTCATCATTCTGGATTGAACATGTATTTTAATATTTAATTTCATCAGTCCCAAGCCAGAGGTGTTGCCAAGTCCTAGGGTCTACGCTGGCGTTAAAAAAAATGGCGGATTTTGGGAATTCAGTATCCTAGATAAGTCCACCGAAAACAGTAACAATTTTAAAAGTGGTCTACGAGAAATGAAATTGGGAACCTCTGATCCAAAATCATCAGTCCATCAAGACCTGGTCTTGTCCTTGAGATTCAGATTATAATAAGGTGTGGCAAGTGGCGTGCATATAGCACGGAGAACAGATGGCCGTTGGGCCGAAAAGATC